>NC_134574.1:114150041-114222541 GCF_050947875.1 Dermacentor variabilis | reverse complement strand
CGACGAATCACAGCGCTCTACTGTTGGATACGAAGAGTCGCAAAATGAGCTGGCTCGCTAGAACTGAAGGCAAGCTTGCCATTAGGTTGCCGCGGATATTTAGGGGCGCTTTAGGGTCCGGGAAATTTAGATTGGTGGCCTCCAAGTGTTTCACTAAGAGAATGTTGTAGTATAATGATGTTCAGCCGACGGCACGGCCCCGGTCAGTATCGAGACGCGACGGAGCAGGTAAAGCACCATCGCTGCACCTCCGACTGTCCTCCGCCCGACAGCGGCGATCTATCTGCCGAGTGGCGCAGCTAGATCGCCCAAAATCCCGTTGCCGTAGCAACCGCAGCTTCACAGGACGTATGAAATCTTAGCTCTGAGCTTACCTGCGAAAATAATGGAATTATTAGTGTGACGTTTTATAGCCGTATATGCCGCACTCGCGGCATTTTTCTCTCCAAATAAACGTGACTCGTAGTACTGAGCACGATATCAATTGGAGCGAGTGATGGGACACTTATTTTGGGTGGATACAATACTCTGTAGGGAAATAGGAAAATAAAGAAGTGCATTTGACGTTTCGGCCACACAAACGACTATAGAGTGGCTTATAGAGTAGTTTTGGACAATTATTTAGTTGATTCACCCTAATGAAAGCCCAGCGTTCGCTTTTATGCGAGAAAAGAAACATACATACATTCAGCTAAACGCAATCAAACATCCATCTATGCTTCTCGAGCCGTAATACAGGTTTTAACGTTCGAGGAAACCATGCACAGTTCTATTTTGGAACCCTTCAGTCAGGCAGTGGCGAAAAAGAGATGTAGAAAAAAGAAACACCCCTCTTCATTTTTAAGGAGGTGCTGTCGAGAGAAGCACTTTTAAGGAAAGCTCAGGAGGGCGTGGGTCGCGATAACATTATGTTTTTTCTCCTTTTTTATAAATAGCACTATAGGTGATTTTTTAAATATAAAGGAGTTATTTGTTAAAAGCACCTTCACCCACCTTTGTATAGGGCTGGGGACATTCTATTTATTCCGCGGTATTGCCCCGCAGCCACTATTACGGCGTCTTCGTTCCTTCGGGCAACACACGGCTACCATAGGCACGTTAGCTTAGTTTACGCGGCACCCTAGCACGCAACACATAAATGGTATGGCATGGTTACTTCTCTCACTTTTCACACAGCACTAGCCCAGCTTACACAGAGACCGCAGCGCAGCCTGCACAAAGCACAGCACACGCCGAGGCAGCACAGGTTGGACAAACCACGATCGCATAAAGGATCTCTTCCCTCACGGCTACTGTCGTAAAAGGGAGAAATGGTGCGCGTGATGTTTAGCGATCACGCTTTCATTTACACCTAAGAGGTGGGGCCCGCCTGTCCCATCTTGGATGCGCTCGGCGGCGGGTGCAAAGCTTGGGGCGAGCCGAGATGGCCAGCGGCTTCGTGTGCGCTGTCTTCCCGCGCACCTAATGTTGAAGGTCGCGTAATCTGAAGTTTTGGAGACGCGTTGAAGCGCGAAGCAACACGAAGCATTCGTTTGGGCTCTTTATGGCGCCAGCGTTGTGAAGGCGAGTGGTCGCGGTCATCGACAAGGATCTGTTTATGTTCGTTTGTGCGCGCGGGAGGCCATGATTGGAAATTTAATTAGTACATGGTGTTAATCTTCCCTGCAATTTATACAGCCGAAAAAGACTACGAACGTTACTTTGTGTAGTTGACTGCTACTTCGCTGCCTCTATAAATTGTTCACGTTCAGGGCGTAACTGGACCTTTTTAGAACTTCTCTCACCTTGCGAACGCTTGAAATGAGAATTGCGGAATTCAAAAGAGCTCAAGAGTCAACTTTACACCTATCTAACGGTGCAAATAATAACAGACATAACAGTTCCGTAAACTGTACTTAATCATAGACCTAAGGTGGACAAAATTTATGTACTTTAGACCGCTCTAAATTATACCTGTACTCACATATAAGGCAGAAACCTGGAGGCTTACGAAAAGGGTTCTGCTGAAATTGAGGACGACGCAACGAGCTATGGAAAGAAGAATGATGGGTGTAACGTTAAGGGATAAGAAAAGAGCAGATTGGGTGAGGCAACAAACGCGGGTAAACGACATCTTAGTTGAAATCAAGAAAAAGAAATGGGCATGGGCCGGACATGTAATGAGGAGGGAAGATAACCGATGGTCATTAAGGGTTACGGACTGGATTCCAAGGGAAGGGAAGCGTAGCAGGGGGCGGCAGAAAGTTAGGTGGGCGGATGAAATTAAGACGTTTGTAGGGACAACATGGCCACAATTAGTACATGACCGGGGTAGTTGGAGAAGTATGGGAGAGGCCTTTGCCCTGCAGTGGGCGTAACTAGGCTGATGATGATGATGAAATTATACCACTAATTTTAAGAGGCACGCTTGCGAAATTCTCCTGAACTTTTAATTAATTTACGTAAGATGTAAGCGCGCCAGCGTATGATTGAGATGCTCTAAGTGATACAGTTTACAGAACTGCGATATCTGTATTTGGAGGAGCGTTATGGATTCGTAAACATCGCGCTTCTGTTTTTTCAAGCTTAACAATCATGATTTAGATTAACAATCTAAATCAAGATTTTGCTGCCTATAAATGTTACAACTTACTTTTCTCTCCCGAAATGCATCAAATTTCATTCAAATCCGTCCGGCAGCTGTTTTATAAAACCACATCTACCTTTCAAACGTATCTGCACGAGGAAATCGAAATCGGCACCGAACTAAAGTTTCCTCCGGAACGGTTTGCTCCGTGCTCGCACCAGGAACTGGCAGTGAAAGGACATTAGGGAGCATGCTTCACGAAGGTCGCAAATGCGGCGCACAAAGAAAGAGAGCTTGAAATGAGAATAAAAATAAAAATAGTAATCGCACGTGCCCGTCCGTGTGTTGTGCATGTGCTGCCTTACAGGAAATGAAAAAAAAAAAAACACGCCGCTGACCTTAGCGCCTCCATTGCACGTGTTGCATGCAAGCCTTCCTGGTGCGCTTCCCACTTCTCTGTCAGGCACGGAAAGCATCATTTGAAGCTCGGCGTCAGGCCTGACATATGTCATGCGAGTGGCGTAAACACGTAGTTTTATACGCCTGGCATCACCCGCAAGGCGCCTGTGCAGTTAACAGCACGTGTCGTGCTTGAAAAACAAACGAGGCTAGCTGCCAGACCTGTTTTCAGCGCAGTGAAATGTTCACTAAATTTACGCGTCGCTATGGTTCCGTTCACACAGTTCACGGAAACTTTCTACAGATGAATATAGTAAACTTGGCCCTTGTTAGTCTGAACGGTTGAGAAGCGTCGCCGCAGGCCACGAAGTATCGTCTTTACGCCGAGAAAAAGAGTTGAGATAGTTCGAATTGTGTTAAGATCGTGATGATAGCTCTGAGTTTCACTGTTAAGATAGACACAGCAAACACTCTTTCTTGATAACGATTTTGCTAGCAGGTGAGCGAGCGAGATCTCAGCTTGTATTCGGTGCGGATCCTCTCACTTGAGTGTTTCTACGACGATCTGCTCTGCAGTCGTCGCATAATTTTCTCATTGCGGCCTGTAGATTATCCTTTGCAATTGAGACAACTTTGCCATGCCTTCTTTGTAGCAGTATGACAGCACATGTACACGCTGGAAAAAAGAAAACCACGGAGGGTCAGGTCACAGTGCTCACCATGAGCACGACCCGACGAATATAGAAAGGCTGTAGTCATGGTCAGCACTCTATCGTGCACTTCCTTGTTTTCTTTTTTTTCCTGCCTACATGTAGATCTGTTGTAACGCTTCCACCATGAATGCATCACGAACTAACCCGGCAGCAAACATTATTGAGTCATCCCAACGCGTATGGCGCGAAACGTAGCCAAGAACAACGGCAAAGGCTCTGACTGTTGTCCTTGCGTCAAATAGTGACGAATGGCCATGCGCCGGTATTGCCTGCGTGTATTGAATTTTCCCGGACGCCTTTGTCTGCGCGCAGAGCTGGGCGTTCACTTCACAAGTAGCCTCGCAGTAAGCTTGTATCGCTAACTACTAATTAGCAAGTACGTTAGTTATTACTACCTGAATACGCAAATACGTCAGGCATGGAAGATGTATGGGCATTATGGGACTAAGTTAATTTCAGTAGAAGGGGTAGAACTAAGGGGCTCGATGTTTTCTAATCAGAACCTTATGAAACCAACAGATAACGAAGCCAAGGAAAGCGCAGGGGAAGTTATTAGTACTTTATTTTTAAATTGGATACGTAGGAACGTTAAATTAAAGAGAAATGAAACTTGGCGAAACTACAACTTGCCGCCGGTGGGAGCCGAACCAACACTTTGACACTACACGAAAGTTGTATCCGCCGTCATGGCCCGAGTGGCGCTGGCCAATTCTCCCAGGCTGGCAAACACAGAATTACGCCAGCATGTTGACGTTGGAACAGCCGCGGCCGTAGCACAACTGACAGTGCATCACGCGTGTAATGCGTAGGTAGTGGCCCCACCGGCGGCAAGTTGTTTTTCGCACACTTAAGTTTCCTTTTAATGTATCATTTCTACATGTTAAAGTTTTAAAAAACTACGAGAGACTGCGTCTATGTTTTCCTTGGCTTCATTTTTTGTCTGCTTCATACAGATGGTTCCAGCACAAGCATTCATCTAATCTTAAAACACAATGCTTTATTGATGGTTCGGACGCTCGCTTTGAGCTTGTTCTTTATTGAAACTTGTGCTGTCTTGTGTGTTGTATGGGTGATTTCAACGAATGCATGCGCTGTTCGCTTCACTTTGCTCAGCGCTTGTAGCCTCTGCATTAAGGGGGTGCGAGCCATTGCAACGAGCCACTTAAGGTGTACTTAGATTTAGGTACCGCACGCACACCGCCCATCGGCAGTGACGCTAATCTGACAGCGCACAACGCTCATGCCAGCCAGCAGGGGAAGCCGAACGCAGCCCCGGCTCCGACAGCGCGGATCTAGCACCGCGTGGACGGTATACACGTACACTTGTCATCGCCTCTTTCGCAGTTAAACACACGGCCATCACGGCCATCAAACACATGACCATCCACACGTGGGCCGCACATTCACGCCGATGGCGTGACCGCACGGCGACGCCGGCGCCGACGGCAACGGCGGTGCGGACGACGCGAACACGTCTCGCGAGCTTCTGTACGATTTGCCGTCGAAGTGAAAATCCTCCTCTACGACATTTGCGTTCGCGTCGATACGTTACGAGTTCGATTTATTGGCGCATTGATGTAAGGACAGGTGCGACGCGCGCAGATCAGCCTTGCAGCGCGGCGCCCACTTGGATGAGGGGCGTGAGCACAGAGCGCAGGCTGGCGTCGCCGGGTTTGTCGTCGTACTGGATGCTCTTGCACTTCTCGCCCGACCGGAATCCGGTGCACACGGCACCCAGTAGCTCGCCGGCGTAGCGCGTCAGCACTTTCTCCGAGAACTGGAGCGTCTCCGGCGGGCAGGTGGACTCGACCGCCTTGCGTACGCACTCGTCCAGCTTGTTGTACTGGCTGAGAAAGCAAAATACACAGACTGTCACAACGTCGATAAATTGAGAAGAAGCTCTTATGTCTAGAAATTATTCATTCCTGTTTTGTAACTAGTGACCCCGTTTGTAGTCCAGTGAAATATCTCGCGCACACAGTGTTCGCTCTCGCCCTCTTTTTCCCTTCGTTCCTTTAGCATTCCTTTAGTCCCGCCGGCTCGTATTGTACAGTGGGAAGCAAAAATCTGGAGACCGCAGATTGTTGTCTTCGCAGTCCTGAGTACGGACGTTAAAACTGAGCGTGCATAATTCACGCGCCGGCTTAACGAATGTGACTCGTGGAGAAGGTCCCACGTCGAACACCGCCGCACTCGAAGAAATGAAAATTTTGGTGATGCCAGGATCTTCACACTTTAGCTACCGACTGCACATCGAGCAAGAACAGCGAACGTTTACCAGCCAACTGGTCCCTATGCTCAGGGTAACCGAATGACTCTGGTAGAGGTTGAAGCGGCTTGCTTCGTCGAAGGGTGTCCGGAAAAAGTCCCCTTCCCCCTCCCCCCACGAGCTGGAAAGGGTGGCGCGCAATGTGAACAATAAGTTAATAAACCTGAAACGAACGGCAGAACGTGTTAACGAAACCAACATGCGACGGCAGGTGTAAATGAACTATTCCTGGTCGCGGAGAGGCGCAGGCCCCACGCACACACGCGTGTCACATGGCAGTCCACGGCCATCTCCCCTCTCAGCTGTTGTCCGGCGGGTTGCCTAAAATGCTTCAAACAGCCCATTGCCGGTGCAGCTTGCGTGACTCGAGTCGAGAGTTCGTTCCGTGACACGGGAACTGGAGGATGGCGCATGATCGCGGGCACATTGCGATGCCGTGATGCGCATCAAGGTATAGCTGCGGTGTCCAACCTTGTTGAGCCGCTGCGGAGAAGGCGGCTGCGGACAGTCGCCAGGGTCAGTGCCCTGCCGCGAAGTGGTGTCATCGGCTCGTTATACACGTGTAGTGTCGGTAGGTATCCAGGAGCAGCGTCTTTGAAGCTCCCATCCCCAGCTAGCTTTCCAACTCACACCAATCCGTATCCGGTTTGCCCGATTTGAGTCTTTGTCTGCACCAACCTAATTTCTTGAAACAAATCCTTTGGTGCTCTTTCACATTGCTTAGATTTCCGCACGCACGCTCGCTCGCTTGCTCACACACACACACACACACACACAAACGCATACACGCACACGCAAATATATATATATATATATATATATATATATATATATATATATATATATATATATATATATATATATATATATATATATATATATATATATATATATAAAGAGAGAGAAGTTGAAGAAGAAAGGCACTTTTCGAGCCGGACTCCAAGGCCGATTCAAAAACCAAAAAGAAAAAGAGGCGACGAACGTTATGAAAACCTTCTAGTAACGTTTTGGCTGAGTGATCGGCCTTCGTCAGAGTGAACCTTCCCAACAGTCAAAATGAACATGTTCACTCTGACGAAGGCGGGTCCCTCGGCGGAAACGTTACAATAATGTTTTCATAATGTTCTTCGTCGAACCCTCTCCTTTTCTACAGCGAGGTGTGACATGATTTTTGTTTAGCAATACGTTTAATTATTGATTGATTGATTGATTGATTGATTGATCGATTGATCGATTGATCGATTGATTGATTGATTGATTGATTGATTGATTGATTGATTGATTGATTGATTGATTGATTGATTGATTGATTGATTGATTGATTGATTGAATCGCTCCGAGCGAAGCGTACACAAGACACCTCGTCATAGACGCCAGCTTTCCTGTGTCGGCAGCTGGGGTACGGGTTACGTATGGCACACAGCCCGCTCTTGTTACCGTGAGTCCATGCACACGCATGCAAATGTCCCAGTAAAACGCACTGACCAGCAGGCGCCTGCGATCCGTTGTTTAGGCGGCAGCCGCGACGCAACGTCCAGGTCAACGATGGTGTTCTTGATGCAGGTGCTGAACGAAGAGCCCACCTTATTCAGGCAGGGCGCGTGTTTGATGTACTCTGCGTACAAAGAAAAAGAAAGTACGATCGTGGAGACGTTCTAAAACAATGCAGTACATGCAACGCCTTTCTGCCCGCATAGCAACGATGCACGCTTTCACATATTAAGGGTAACAGGTGCTTCTTTAACTCAAGTGTTCAATATCGATGCCAGCTTTATTACTTCGAACAGTTTCTGCACGACCAAATGCTTAAATAGGAGGGAAACTTACAGGAGCGCAATAGTTGGCAGCTAGGTGTCATGTCACGGCATGCGCAACATCTCACCCTGTGATGCATTTCGGCACATATGTGTCCTCGTGAATTTAGAAGAGGTGGATGCTACCGTTATTTCTGTCGAAAAGTAACCAATACCGCCAAGCCCTTGCACTGTTACAGTTATTCAGAGTAAAGATCAACGATGACTGTCTTGAAACTCTTTGCAAGTCAAATCGCTCTATCGGCATTCATTCAGCGAGGGGAAACGAGTACTGCAGTAATAGCTAAACGCTGCAACATAGCTGCCTTTAGCATGGCATCTGAACCTGTTGTTGACATGTTAGACAGACACACGTACATCCTCCACTGAAGGTAACTGTTCCTAAGACGCGGCGTGCTGGAAGGAGCAGGCTTTCGGACGAGTGACCCTCCAAAGTTGTGGATAATGAAAAGCAGTGTCCCTTTCCCTCTCGGAAACGCTTCAGCTCTGAGAAGCGGAACACAAGCCTCACTCACTACAGGGCACGAAGTGAACGTGTCCGCACAGGCCCTGGCCCGGAGACTTTTGACCGAGACTGTACCTCGCATATACATGTTGTCTGCGACTTTTTTCTGTCGGCCCATCAAAATATAATATATATCTACGCTCGGCCAGCAACGCTGAAGCAAATGCAGTAAACAAAGGAAGACCAATAACCTTGGCACGAAACGCAAATATGTTGCATTAATGCAGTGATATTCCAGTGACGCTATAAAAAAAGACCAATGCTCGCCGACAAACACATCGAACGCGACATTGACAGGAACAATTTTACGCGCAATAGGCAACTAAATCTTTTTGTCCAAGTACAGATGTGCATAGCATGAATATCGCAAGTTGTTTGTTTTTCCTTCGCAATAAATCTATCTATCTATCTATCTATCTATCTATCTATCTATCTATCTATCTATCTATCTATCTATCTATCTATCTATCTATCTATCTATCTATCTATCTATCTATCTATCTATCTATCTATCTATCTATCTATCTATCTATCTATCTATCTATCTATCTATCTATCGCGAGGGTGAAGCTACGGATCATGTGGTGGAATCACGGATGGCTACATGACGGCGACTTGACATCGTGGGCAGCAGCTATCGTCGTCGTCATCTGTGTCCGTTTAACGAAAACCACGGAGGGCCAAAGGAAACCAACTTTCGAGCTTTTAAAATGAAATTAGGTTGTGGGGTTTTACGTTTCAAAACCGCGATGTGATTTTGAGGGAGGCAGTCGTGGGCAACTCCCTGTTGATTCTTATCCCTTGAGGTTCTTCAATGTGAGCCTAAACCTAAGTATACGCGCGTTTTTTTTTTTTTTTGCTGCATTTTGCCTCACCGAAATGCCGACGCCATGGCCCGGATCGAACCCGCGACATCGAGCTCCCAGCAGTGCAACGCCAACTAAGTTACCGTGAAAGGTCCACTTTCGAGCTTCTTAACTTTTTTTCGGAGTAAAAATTACCGCTGGTTTCCCGTAAGCATGATAGCTGCATACACCGTGGTTTATTTACTCTTTTTCTTTTTTTTTCAGTATAGAGAGTTTTTACAAATTGCCTGTTGAAGGTAGCGTAATTCTAGTCCTCGAGCTGGATTGATCGAAAAGTAGGATAATACTTAATTTTCGACATCAGTTGAAACTTACATTCGACAAACTAACGAACTTATCAATAATTAAATCTCTTACTACCTTGAAACACTTACAGTGGTTAACGAACTCTAGCCTTTTTAGTGCGCAAGGAGACTTCACCTGGAACGAATTCTCGGGATGACAACTGTGCGCGATTTTGTAAGTGACAAGGTTTATTGTGGCAAGTCGACTTCCAGATAAGATAGCTAGTTTAGGCAAATGCGAATATACCGGGCGTGTGTGGAAACCTTGGGCGCTATAACGTAAAGCTATTCCAAACGTTTCTATTTCAATTCCGCAATCAGCCCTCCGCGATTGGTCAAAAACGTTTTTTGGACCACCCCCATGTACGTCACCTGCCTGTCACGCGACGCCACGATTACCGCGATAGCTCCCCATCTGATATGACGTTGCACACTGATTATGCATGATTGGACCAAACAAAGGAAAAGTAGTTATTTCTGATTCGACACCTTTTCGCCATTAGACCTCGGTTATTGGTCAAAAGATTTAAGGCTGCACCCACTTCCCTTGCCTGTCACGCGACGTCACAGAACCGCGAAAACGCACCGAGTCAAAGTGACACGTATGCATTAAAGATGCATTAATATGCCGCACAAAACTGAATTTTTTTTTCTGTATAGCCGCAGGCTGCCGCTTTCCGAAAGGAATGAAAGATGGCTGCCGCCGATCGCTTACGCTCTGACTACTCGCACCTGCCGAAGAGCTTGAGCTTATTTGCGCACAATGAAACCTTTTGCGTGGCCGTGTAACATTTTCGAGCACTTTCGACACGTTTGCGACCTCGTTCTGGCAACTCTTTTTTGCTGAGGATCCGTTTTAGCAGCTTTCTGAACCTCCCGTTGCATGCCGCCGCAATTTTCGACCAGCCACCGCAAGCTACGTAAGCGAAAGCGGGCCAATCGCAGACGCCGGCACAACCCTCTTCCTCCGGTTATAAATTTTCAGTGCACTGGCTCGGCCCCATCGAATCCCTTTCCACCTGAGCATGCTCCTCACCTCTTGTCAGCCAATTAGATAAGACAAGCCGCTCCATGTAGGCAATGTTGTTCGTCTTTAAAGCTAACAAAAGTGACCTCCTATAAATGAAGAGCGCTTTTGATTGACCTCTTCAGGCAACGCTGCGGGTAACCGCCCGATGCTTGCGCCGGCGATTGCGTAAATTTGCCGTCAGGAGATTGGAATAGTAAGATGTGGGAATAATTATACGTTTAGGGCTCCTTGACTCGCCGCTTTCGCCTTGGTGTGGCCTACACAGGGCACTTTCTCTTTGAAATCCGCCACGCAAGCACCGCATGGTATGCGTGGAGAGTGGTTGACGAGGACGCAGTCCACGCGTTGCCGGAAGCATGTCGCGATGTCACAGAATGATTGGAGCCCGCAGTGAAAGCTCAAAAGTTAGGAAAATGTTTCTCTATGCGGATAATTGTTTGTGGCTTTAGGCTGTGGCAAATGTACCCGTAAAAATACTGCAGCGTAAGTTGTGGGCCCTTTCACTGAATGCTTGTGCCCTCTTGTATCCGGGCAAACCCTGCTGGACGACCGCCTAAGATTTTTGGATTTGAGGAAGTAAGTCACATGTATGGCAGCCCTACGCTCCACGATGCAGCAAGGTGCTTATCCCAGTTGAAATCGGCTCGTTCTGAGTTTTCTAGGCGAATCATTTCTTTTTTTGTGTGTGTTTTGAGGTTGTCCTTACGAAACCGTGTGTTCACACCACTTGGTCCAGTTTCACGAGCCAAACTGAGCGTTCGGCCTGTGTTGGGTACCCACATCATGTCTGTATGTCAGTATGTATAAGTCAGAATGGGGCGGTGGCTAAACGAGCGTCTTATCGCAGTTGAAATCGGCTCGTTCTGAGTTTTCTGGACGAACCATTGCTCTTTTTGTGTGTGTTTTAAGGTTGTCCTTACGAAACCGTTGTGTTCACACCACTTGGTCCAGTTTCACGAGCCAAACTGAGCGTTCGGCCTCTGTTGGGTACCCACATCATGTCTTAAGATAATTTGCACAAAAATACCTTGAAGTATGATAAGAAAAGCTGGCAGCGATGCTGCAGGTTCCAGCGGTGCTAGCATAAAGAAAGCGAGAGACAAGAGTTGCAGTTATGTGATACTTGCGTCAGATTAGCTGGAACCTAAAGTGCGTAGAAAGACGGGCTTGTGCGAAAGCCTTGTTCTAGGCACATGATAAATTCTCAGGAATGTGCCGTCATGCAAACATTAGCGCAGGCCCGAGACAAAGGTTTGCCGCTAAGCATAAAGAAAAGTTCCCGCGCTGCGGTGAATGTCCTTAGTAATCCGTTATCCTGCCACAGTCAGTATGTATAAGTCAGAATAGGGCGGTGGCTAATCGAGCGTCTTTCAGAACATAGGTATAATGTAGAAAAAGTTGTTAACGTGCAAGTTGTGGTGCATTGTCACGAATGGTGGTTGCCGGCCTCCTTCTTGATCAAGCGCCGTGTAGTCGCGAAAGCAAAAGACACAATTATAAGAAAAATCATCGAAGCGCAAAAAAACTTTAAAGCGAGTTAACAAGCGTGTCAGTGGCTTTGCTTTGTGTCTCGAGAAAAAAGGAGCGAGATTTTTTATCGCGTAATACGGCACCCGTGCGGTGGGATGTTTCTTGCAGATTCCTTTATTTTTTTTTTTTTTTTGCATCGCTTTTCTTGTTCTTTCCTATTTTCTTGGTGCAACGTGCTTTTATGGCTGGGAAAATAAAGTTCGGTCGTTAGCTCAGGGATGTCTGTGTCCGTTCTGTTGTCCGTGTCTGATGCGCCGAGGAAACACCGAAGATGGTGCACAAAAAAAAAACTGCGCCGATCCCATGCACAGCGTAACCCGCACTCGCGTAGATCACGTGGATCGCCTGCTCACGTGGAGCTCTCCGGGTCTTGTCAGGCATGTGCACAAGCGCTATGCTGCATAACGTGGTGCAGAAGATTGAAAGTCTTAAAGTTGTATGCTTCACCGATTCACGAAAGTGTGGCTTCACGTAGATCCCAGCATTTGATCTGGACCTGCATAATTTAATTCTCCGACTGCTGTGTTCCCAATGCAAGATAACGCACAATGCTACCTACTGTTAACGGGAACGCACTAACGAACGACTCTAATTTTGCCGGCGTTCCAGCTGCAAGTGGTAGATGCAACTACGTCAGTGAACCTGCGTACGAAGTTGTTGCGGGGCCACCAAACACAGGTCCCCTTCCACGTGGCCTGGTAATTGTAAACTAGCCAGAGGAGAAATTTTTCCCACGTGCTCTAGACACGCATCTTCCGTTTAACAACAGCCCACACTATATACCTCCCTCACTGGCGGTGTTCGACGCAGGACTCACGTAGCAGGCCTTCATTATACGACTGTCCGTCTCATAAAGGGGCAAACTAGAAATGCCACACACCATTTCACCTTCTTTCTTTATTTTTCCTTTACCAATCGTTGGCACATATCCAAAAGCTCGCCGTGCCGATGAGTAGCAACCAATCCTCCGCGCAGGCCGTCGCATCCACCATCGGGTTCCTTATTTTAAGCAAGCGGAGAGGTTCTAGAATTTCTCAGCGAAAGTAATTTCCAAGTCCTATTCTTACTAGTAGCGTGCAGGTGTGTCTTTTTCGGGGGCGTTCACGTAAACGCGACGAAAAAAATGGATTAGGTCTGCTTGTTGAGCTCTGACTTGACCTGCATCGGGCTCAGGGTTTCAGGGTGCGGTGGAAGCCCCTCTGGGTATACGACGATAAATCTTTAACCTAACCGGTTCCGCAGTAAACGGCCTATGACTTCGTGTCATATTATCATTATGTTGATGTTACAATATATCAGAAAAAAATGATGCACCTAAAGATCCTTTGAATGGCTCACCCCACACTCGGCAGCTAATCGAAGTATATAAGCCAGCACCGAATTAAAATAATTTAAATGCAGTTTGCTGTGAAAAATTATGCATTGATAGGCTACACAGCTGGGCCGCTACGTTAAAAGACTGCATCATTCCAAGAGGGACCCTTGCCCACCGAAAAGTCATGTGCGACAGCTTGCTGCTATACCACTTCAGGGACGAAACCATCCATTGGTTCTGAGCACTTCAGCTGACCTAAAGCCCTAAAGCATCACAGAGACTGCCTTTTATTTATTTTTACGAAAGCTTTCCTTCTTTTCCTAAAAAAAAAGAAGACATCCGTATTGGAGCCCAAATTGAAGACAGCTTTCTTCTTCTCGAAAGCGCATTCTTCGCACGCACCTGCGAGAGTTTACGACAGCCAATACTAGACGAGGTAAAGCAAGACTTCGCAACAACGTTGCGCCACTGATCGCGGCACTGCGCATCTAGACGAACCTGTAATTTTATTTTTCTTAGCTCACCCTTGTGGTACTCGGACGACGTGTCGCAGCGATCCTGGATCTCCTCTTTGATGTCGTCCAGGAAGATGTTGCCCACGCCCTGTGCGACGCTGCTCACGCACTTCTTCAAGTAGGCGCGGCTACAGGTCTCTGCATCCAACTGAGTCCTGCGTGGAATCGGATCGCCCAAGAAGGAGCGAGAGGCTGGTCAAAAGACGATCGTCGGGGACACGTTTGTTTACGAGCAGCCGGCGGTAATTTCTCGCGTCCTCACCCCAGACCTATATACTAGGCTGATCAAATCAAAACGGAACGCCCCGAGTTGTGGACATCGAAGCGCATAATTTCGTGTATATTGTAAGAATACGAGTGCAACGAAACAAAGGAGAAAGGACGCTATCAGCACCTCTTCATAATGAAAGTCAACTTCGTCCAAGATACAGGATATTCCACAATCGGGTGTCCACAACCCCAGGTGCTCGGTTTTCATTTCATCCGCCATATACAATTTGATGCATCTTGGTATACGGAGACGACCGACAGCTTTCCCACCCATTGCGGTAGCTTTGTGGCAATGGCTTCGCGCTACGGAGCTCGAGGTCACTGGTTCGATTCCGGTCGCGGCCGTCGCATTGTCAGGGAAGCGAAATTCAAATACGATCGTGTGCCGGGCACTCGCGGGCTGTTGAAAAAAAAAAAGGCCACGTGGTCAAAATTATTTCGGAGGTATGCCTCGTAATGAGATCGTGGTTTTGGCGCGTGAACCTTAGAACCGGATTAATCTTTCATTCGACAGATTTTGGCTGCTGCTCTTGGCTGTTCATACAACCAGCAGGCCATCTATATTGGCTCTGAGCATCGCGCATCACGGTCCTTCTCCTTTCCCTCAACCCCTGCTGCCCCTCTCCCATTGTGAAGTGTAGACGAATTGCCTATCTGCCCTTTGTTTATCAGCATAACCAAAAAAGTTCTTTGTCGACCGCTGCAGAAATTGGGAAATCTCTTTAGGCAAGCAGCGGCAATGACCGAGGGTTGACTTCTGCGCCAATCAAAAACGTAAATTATGGCTCATTATACTAAGAATTATACTAAGAATTATTTACTAAGGTAATCGCAAATAGAATCAGGAACACCTTAGACTTCTGTCAACCAAAGGACCAGGCAGGATTCCGTAAAGGCTACTCAACAATAGACCATATTCACACTATCAATCAAGTGATAGAGAAATGTGCAGAATATAACCAACCCTTATATATAGCTTTCATTGATTACGAGAAAGCGTTTGATTCAGTCGAAACCTCAGCAGTCATGGAGGCATTACGGAATCAGGGTGTAGATGAGCCATATGTAAAGATACTGGAAGATATCTATAGCGGCTCCACAGCCACCGTAGTCCTCCACAAAGAAAGCAACAAAATCCCTATAAAGAAAGGCGTCAGACAGGGAGATACGATATCTCCAACGCTATTCACAGCATGTTTACAGGAGGTATTCAGAGGCCTGGAGTGGGAAGAATTGGGGATAAAAGTTGATGGAGAATACCTTAGCAACTTGCGATTCGCTGATGATATTGCCTTGCTTAGTAACTCAGGAGACCAATTGCAATGCATGCTCACTGACCTGGAGAGGCAAAGCAGAAGGGTGGGTCTGAAAATTAATCTGCAGAAAACTAAAGTATTGTTTAACAGTCTCGGAAGAGAACAGCAGTTTACAATAGGTAGCGAAGCACTGGAAGTGGTAAGGGAATACATCTACTTAGGGCAGGTAGTGACCACGGATCCGGATCATGAGACTGAAATAACCAGAAGAATAAGAATGGGCTGGGGTGCGTTTGGCAGGCATTCTCAAATCATGAACAGCAGGTTGCCACTATCCCTCAAAAGGAAAGTGTATAACAGCTGTGTGTTACCAGTACTCACATATGGGGCAGAAACCTGGAGGCTTACGAAAAGGGTTCTGCTGAAATTGAGGACGACGCAACGAGCTATGGAAAGAAGAATGATGGGTGTAACGTTAAGGGATAAGAAAAGAGCAGATTGGGTGAGGCAACAAACGCGGGTAAACGACATCTTAGTTGAAATCAAGAAAAAGAAATGGGCATGGGCCGGACATGTAATGAGGAGGGAAGACAACCGATGGTCACTAAGGGTTACGGACTGGATTCCAAGGGAAGGGATGCGTAGCAGGGGACGGCAGAAAGTTAGGTGGGCGGATGACATTAAGACGTTTGCAGGGACAACATGGCCACAATTAGTACATGACCGGGGTAGTTGGGGAAGTATGGGAGAGGCCTTTGCCCTGCAGTGGGCGTAACTAGGCTGATGATGATGATGATGATACTAAGAATAATCTGATAGGTTGCGGGCTCCCATAAAGTAGAACGTTGTGGCGTCTGCCCGATTCGTAACACGACGCGTGTCTTGTTTTGCCGCTGCGACTACGGAACCGCGCGATCGTTCCGCTCCCGAAAGAAAATCTAGGCCATTTCCATCGGAAATCGCTGAAGACGACGTGTCCCTCGATTTCATACGTACGAAACAGACGAGAAGGTACGAGTGCAGATGTGACATTAAACAGTGAGCACCGTGACATATGCCACCTTTTCGCCAATATTTGAGCGCTTTTGACCGGAAGGGCAACGCCCGTACCAAGTAACCTGTACATCAACACCCAGTGTGACGTGCTGATGGTTGGATCACGCGACAGATCAACGGAACGCTCGTTCGACAAGAAAGCAACCACGTACTTGCAGAATGCTGCCAGATCCTCTTCGGTTTCCGGAACTGTATTCCTGGTGGCGAACACGAACAGGTCAGCAGCGCACTTGTCCAAAGAGTGGACGTCGCACTCATCGTCCGTGGGAGCAGCCGAGCCCTGTGCGACGAGGGCTGTGCGCATGAAGATGAGAGTTACATTCAGTATTGCCTATTGAAAGATGTCTTGGCAACATAATGGCAAAAAACATTTGACGCTAATGAAGTGTTGTTTCTTTTATAAACGATTTGTAAAGGGCGCCTGCCTTTAGCAGTGTCAATCGAAGCTGATTGTCGATTATGAACAGACTTCTGCAGCTGAGTTTCGACAGGCACAACCCAAAATATGTGTTCTTGCACGCCTTTTCTCTCGTCTTTCTATGCATATCGTTCTGCTAGTCAAGCCAACTCATCTGCGTCTGTGTTCGATAAACACAGCTAGGAAGTTGCCCTTGGCACGTGTTGTTGATTGGGTGGATCTTAAGTCCTGGTAGATTGGTGATGGTTTTACATTCGAGGACAGCCGAGTAATGCTGCCTTCACCCAACTTGCCTGCAACCAGTTTCACCGGCACAATGTTTTCAGCGACGTTGTCGCGTTCAGCTCAATCTGTCTCCTTAGAGAAATATATGATCACGATCGGACTCAGAATGACAATCATGTGCACTCATTTCTTTTTAGATTTTTTTTCTTGTAACCAATCGGCCAAACGGCGAATGCTGCACAGTCTACACAAAATGTATTTTTATCATAACCCATGACATGTACTTTGAAAGTCAAGATTAGGAAACCATTGTGGAAATAATGAACGCTAGTAGCCCTCCACAAGCATGTTTGTTATCGTGGTTAAATGTCTCTACAAACGAAAAAAAAAATTTAAAAAAAACTCACGACCACTGTAAGCTGTACCTAGTGCCGCGCAAGAGTCTACCACTGCGAGCGCAAACAGACCAGTGAAACCAGCGTAGAAGAATTCAAATAGGGTTCAAATAAGGCTAGACGCTTTCAGCTTGACAAATTCTTTGAATTAAATTTTGTGGCGCCCTTAAGTCATCTAGTGTGGTCCTAAACCGGTGGGACTAGCGTTCGATGGACGTGGGTTGCTATTTCAGTTCATCAAAACGCAATATTATAAGATGGAGTTCGCATAAACGTGGGAGGGCTTATTTTTAAAAAAATGTTTTTACTGCAAGGTGAACAAAATGCAGATTTCACGTCCGCACTTAGTCGTACAACTATCTTCCGTTGTAATGCACATCATACCGAAGCTGGCTTTGGCTTTGCTAGGGTGTTGTCGTATTGTCATTGTCGTTTTGTCTTACATCCTTGTTGAAACGAAACAAACCGAGCAAGCGAAATTCAAGCATATTCTACCGAGGCGCTAGAGGTTATTCCAGCGAGGTCTTCCTTTTTCGTGATTGTTCAGTTCCACGCGTAACAGCACCGCTTTGGTGGTATTTTTGTCATGCTATAACTCCTTTCGGAAACGATATCCGATTTACATCTTTGACAAAGTTAGATTTTCGTTTTTTTTCTTTTTCTTTTTTTTCAGCTGCCTATACCTTTCAGTACCGGTAATTCTGTCTCGAATCACATTCATACATATAAACAAAACAAAAAACGAACTGCGCCAGCGGCTATGGCGTTCTGCCGCTGAAAACGAGGTGGCCAGTTCGAATCCCTGTTGCGGCGGACGCGCTTCGGTGGCAACTCATGTACTCACTAGGGGTTAGAACTCCAGATCGTCGTGAGGAACTCGGAGCCTTCCACTACGGCGTCATTCGTAACACTGAGCAGCTCCAGGAGTTTAAGCCCCATAATTAATTTTTCAACGCACCCATTAAACATTTGAAAACAAGATTGCTATATAGGTAGAAGGAATGGACTTTTATTCGCGAATGTTGACATCGTTACGCTCACCACTCAATACGCAACCGTGTGTGCAGCCTAGAGTATGTGTACGCGAAAAACTTCGTTCAGAAGGACTTCTGCACATCCACGCACCATGTCTCAGAGTTTTAGGCTGGAGCCGCATGGTACAGTGCCACGCAGCACAAATTCAACGCAGCCTTCGGAGGTCGCCTGTCTGACGAACACCGACTGCGAGAACGGTAAAGCAGCACACTTACCGACAAGAAGGAAGCCGAACATAGCGAGACGCTGGGTCATCTTCGATACCTGCAGAAGTAATCCGCGAGCTTCTCTCAACGACACTTCGCCGTCGGCGAATCGTCAGAGGGAGAAGACCGGCCTATTTATATATGTGAGCACGAATGCGGACGATTACGGTGTCGGCCGTGCGTAGCCTGAACGTGCAAGCTCTCGTACATTTAAGCGACTTAATGAGCCTCGGAGCTCGCTGCTTGCTACTGTCTACGGGAGACTGTTCTTTCTTTCTTTCTTTCTTTCTTTCTTTTTCACGTGCGTATGTTCCTGACCGTATAGCTTTCAAGAACGTGCCAACTTGAAGGCGAAGCGCAGACGCTCCTCCTTTTCCTCACCAGGAAAATAAAGCGCTCGCTTCCACTTTCAGATAAACACCTCCCGGTGCAGTGTCGCGACTGCCGCGCAAGAAATTCAAAATGTTATCTAATCCGCACGAAAACACGGAAGAAAAAAAATATTCTCTGGGTCGACGAGTAACAATCCTTTATGCTGTTGGACAGGAACAACCGTTAACAATGCAACGCATTATCTGCAAACTGAACTCACTCGCTAAAACTGCAGGCGAGGTTTCCCGGGTGTTTCAGGCTCCTTGAGACCGGGATGATGACCTCCAGGTGTTTCTGTAATACCAACGTTTCCGGCCTTGCTTTCAAAGCCGTGCAAGGCGTAAACAAACCAGCGAAGTGAGTGCTTTCCGACGCAAATAAGAAAGTAGACAGCCTGCGATACCATATGAGGTTTGTAAGCTCCTGCTGACAAACCCGATGGCTGCTCATTTTTGTGCTTCTCATTATTATTGTGACTCTGAACTACCGAACAACATTCCAGATCTTCATTGACAGACCATTCTGACGCTATAATAATTGTTCGTAAGATGAAATAACAGTCAGTCCTGGTGTTAAACTCAACACTTTCCAAGGAGGCGAGCAAATGGCAAAAAAACAGCTCATCAACTAAAATGTTTGTAGATTCCGCCCCATAACGTCAGAATGAAAAGCTTTTTTCAACACTTGATTCTTAGAATCTTACACACGATGTTTAGCTAGGAGATTAGCCGGAGAGGTTAGAAGCTAGTATCCCTGCTCCTACATTTCACTTTTGTATGGGCTGAGTCACCGTGAAGGTTGAAAATTGTTTAAAAAGAATACTGATTAACACGAGAAAATGAAAAAAGAACTAAACCATGGATGACGTGACGTCGCACGTTTTTTAAGCATGAGGGGCACCGTTGCGTCACTTCGCTTAAAATTAATGCAAGTAATAAAAGAAAGAAATACAGCAGGACCCATTTCGCAATCGATGGCGGCGTCATTGCGATCAGTAGTGAAGCAACGTACCGAGGCACTGTTATGCAACCACCCAAACACGCGGCGTAGCAGGAGCTTGTGCAGCCTGTCTGCTCTCCGGAGCTCCCCCCCCCCCCCCCCGGACACATGTCCCCGTGTGATGCGTGTGAGAATATATATTCGGGCGTGATTGTCTTTTGTGGAACACATGTCACTATACGACGTATGTTTGACTTCACCCAGCACTGAAGAGCAGGAGGAGCAGGAGGAACAAACATTTATTGAAACCAGCAGTTTAGTTGGCTGGGCCTAGGCTTCCCACGTGGGGACGTCGAGATCCTGCTATCTTCGCCACCTCGCAGGCTTGCTGGGTAGCCCAGCGTTGGTCGCCGAGGTCCCACCGCGACCACCAGCACAGAAGAGATATAAATGATTTTTTTTGTCATTGAAAATCGTCACATACCCAGCGGCTGATACCACGTGACCCGAGTTGTGGCATATACGCAGTGACCCAAATTCACATTTAAAAAAAAGATTAATTGAAGTCCGGCACACGGCTAGTTTCACACATACTCGGTGATCCAAGGTCAGGCGAAGTAAATTCATTAAAAGAGCGACACGTACCCAGTAGCGCAAGTTAGTGTGAAACGGTTTAACTGAGGACAACGCCTAACCAATCTTCCCATATACGTGACCCAAGGTGGCCCGGGGACTTCTTTCGAACCCGGTTCTCTCATCACAGTAGCCCAATGCTCTAACCATTAGATCATAGACTACGCAATCACTCAATTAAGTTGGTAGAAAAGCGGTTAGAGACAGACGCAGATAGACAGACAGGCCGCCGAAAGTGCGCGAAGTACCCTAATAATGATAATTGCAATAATAATAGAAACCGCAGGACTAATAATATCAGCTAGAAAATCCAGCTAAAATCCCCTAAACGGGAAATTCCATCGCATAATGACACATAAAGACATGCCATAAAGAAGCACACGACGTCTGTGGAGAACGGATGGTATACATCTCCTTCACCCACGAATTACTGTGGACTGTCGATAAATTAGTCAAATTTAGATAATGGTATTCCAAGGCACATTCCTTAAAGGAAGGTCAAGTTGGTGGAATGACGACTTCTCCAGTTTCCATTAAGTACTAGTAATTTCAGAGTGATTAAGTATCGATGCGACTGGCATTCTTAGAATATTGCACTTCAATTTCTAGCATGTCTCCAACAGTTTTCCCGCCAACCTATGTGTCTGGGTATGTGCCGCGTTTCAATGAACCTCGTTAACATCAATTTGGGTCACTGGGTATGTCCCACTCTTTCATCACAAAAAGAATTCTTAAGTATTTATCTGGTGCTGCGCTCAATTGAATCTGCGTCGTACAGTGGGGGTTCATTGTTTCCAAGTTTTACGGAATTTAAAAAAAAAAGCCTGTCACAGATAGCATAACTCTTGTCATTCAGCTCGATTATTCGAAGAGGAGGACATTACTAACACGAGAAATCGGAAACACAAACGCTCAGCTAAGTAGCAAAATATCACTGATAAACTTCTTGATTAATTACTTCACGGCACATATTGCAATTTACCAATTGTATCGGGTGAGTTTGCAGGATGCATCCACTTGAGTTTCCAGGATGTCACCAGTTTCGAGATATTTCACAAAGTGTGGAACGAAACACAGGGGCGCTCCAGTTGCTCTTGTGCTTCAATACATAAAGGAGCATTTTGTTTTAAAAAGTGCAACAACCATGCATAATTACGCTCGGTCCGACGGCGCATATATCTCCAAACTGGCGTCATTCTGGAAATTGATTCCAAGTGGCCACGCGTTTGGCAAACTTACCGGCTACAATTCGTAAATTGCAATATGGGCCGTAAAGAAATTAACTAAAAGATTTATTATTGTTTTTTTTTTCGTAATTACTTAAATGTATGCTCTGATTTCGCGTGCAAGTAATCTACACCGCTCCCAATAATTTAGCTCAAGGTCTATAATTATGTCATCTGCAACAGGCAATTTCTAAAAGTTCCGGAAGAACCTTAAGATGATCACCCCGCCTACTCGGACAATGTTTTCTGAATATACATGAAAAAAAAACGCCACGCGTGCACATCTCAGGGGCGCCGCTAGGTGGTGCAGTGTGCATAGGGGGAAAGTGCGAGAGAGGAACCCAGCTGCAGTACACTCCTCATACGTGACGCGTTTGGGCGGTGGCTACACGGTATGTCACTGCATTGCTTCAATGCTAATTTCATTAACATTTCCACTTATCTGGAGATGGGTTCAGTAGGATTTCGTTATTTACCGAACGGTCATACGCGTTGCATTTGTTCGTGAGAGAATCGAGTGATTGCTTCGAAGCACACGAACAAGTTAGTCATTGGCTGAAAGCATTGCTTAAGCGAGAGAGAAAAAAAACTGTTATTTCGTCGTTGTTAACGGGTCAGAGCACGTCTAACATTCCGTCAAACATGACGTTTACCAAATTGGTCACGTGCGCGGTAGCAATACTCGGCACATCAAAGAGAAATGTAGCCACACTCGGTACACAGGAGTTAAATTTACTCGCTGTGTTTTTTTTTTCTCGTGGCACCAGTGGACAGAACGCACAATGTTAAATCGTGTACCCAAAACTGCCTGCCCTGATTTCAGGGGATAATATCACGAATAGGTTGCAAGAATGTTGCTCGCTGCAAGAAATCTTTGAAGGGTTTTAGCGCTCGCTCTTACATTGCGCCCGTTGGCCGTGGACCTCCCTGAAGCTTCGCCGCTTGAGGGCCAATCCAATTAGATTTACGTGTGCAGTTGTTAAATACGCTTATTTCTGTTTATGAATGTCGATACGGATGACTGAAGAATGTCCTTGCGCAGTTCTCATTTGCATCGGCAAGTACAGAACGTAGCAGGTTTTGTGCACAGTCTATTGTCTCGTGTGCCTTCAATGTCCGTGTCGTTGTGCCTGCGCTTCAACAAATTAAGGCTGACAAGTGGCGAGACTGTAACCAGTAACGAATGAGGCTTTTCATTTATCGTGAAACATCCTACTGTGATTTTAGCTCGAAGAACTACGGCATAGAAATGCCGTAAACCAGGCAGCGTGACTTAGGTGAACACAAGGATAGAGAATCGCAGAACCTTCCTCCAATTGATAGTCCATCCTAAATGGTTTACCTAGAAAATGATTTATCTGGGTGTCCTTGCAAGCACTCGGTGGAAGCGCTACGCCCCGCACAACCGTCGAGTGATGAAGTTTTGCCACATTTAAACTCTGTATCACAAACCCTGTACAACAACAGTTCCTTGGTACACCAATAAAGGTGGCAATCAACCGAGGAAGACGTCACAGTAGTACGCTACCGCTACTGTGGACCAAGCAGTGCCTCTAATGTCTTTTCAATGTCCCTTTCGCTATGAAAATGGGCGAGTTCGTTTCATGACAGCTAGAGCCTTGTCGTAGTCAAGCTCAAGAGTTGCTCCGTGCCCCATGAAAAATAAGCAATAAGCGATTTCGCACGGGTTTGTGGGCGCGCCTGTAGGTGTGCCTTGAGTGCGATTTCCTTAAGAGAATGAAGAACATTGTTGACCTCGCCAACTCGCTTGCACGTGCTCTGTGCAAGAAGATGGAGGCCTTCCTGGTGCGTTTCTCACTGCTGCGTCTGGATTGGAAACCTTCTTCTTCACACTGGGCATGAGGCCTGACAAGCGCCATACGTGAGGGGTAAGTAAACGCAGCGATATATGCGTGACAGCAGCCATATCATACCCGTGTATAGCTAACAGCACGTGTTGCTCCTAAAAAAGCAAGCGAGGCCTTCGCTGCCAGCCTTGCTTTCGACGCACCCAACGTGTCCTCGCATTAGGTGTCCCTATAATTCTGTTTACACAATTCCCGGGCACCTTCTGCAGCTAGGTATATTAAGCTTGGTACTTATTATTCTACCGTATGACAAGCACCGCCGCACAAGCAACAGCGTATCCTTCTTCCACAGAGGTAGTAGGTTAGGTATTTGCGATTGTCGTCAGTGACAGCGCTGAGATTCACCATGAATACTAACACAGCAAGCAGTCTAGAAGAATCTGCAAGTAGGTGTGCGAGCGAAATTTTACCTTGTTTTTGGCGCAGTTCCTCTTGCTTGGAGCGTTTCTGCGATGAGCTGTACTGCACTTTTTCGCAAGATATTTTATTTTCGCTCTGTAAATGATGCTTCCCTAGTGTGACAGGAACTTCGTCGGTTGCTCTCGCAGCATCAGGTTGCCCAAATTTTCTTCACTACCTTCAATTTCAATTTATTCTTTCTTTTTTACATCAGAGAAATATACACAAAATCTGTCTAGATCCATAGCCAGAGGGTAGTAGGGGGTCATGTACGTGAAAGTTCTGTTAGTCCAGTTAAGAAAAACTATTTTATGATGTACATTTCTATGCCCCACGTGGCAAAGACGGTTTCCAGTGGGAGCAGTCTTCCAGATTTTTAGAGAAACAGCGCCTGTGAACAAATTACAGAATTTTACTCGGAGATACTCCACGACAAACTGTCGAGATTTCTTAAGCTTGCTTTGGAGGACTGGACAAAGAAAGGCTGCTGGCGCTTCCTATTATCTGGCACTGCTACTAGAAACACAGTAAGAGAATCTGCCTTGGTGGCACTATGACTAGGGCTTTGGGTTGCTGAGCTCCAGGTCACGGGTTCGGTCCCCACCGCGACGCGCTCATTCTTGATGGGGACGAAATGCAAAATAAAAAAACGCTAATGTATACTCAGATAGGTGCACATCAGAGAACCCCAGGTCATCAACATTATTCCGGAGTCCACTCCACTCCCCCCTTCCACCCCTCTATGGCGTGCCTCGCAATTACATCGCCGTTTTAGCACGCAAAGCTCCACAACTTAATTTTTGTAACAATGACGAAAGACTAAGAAAGAAACAAGAGAAGAAGGGTAGTGAGGTTAGCTAGATTAACTGCGCTGCTGGCTTCTCCGCACTGGGACATGGCGAAAGTGCAGAGAAGGTTGCATTCCTGAAAACCGCAGTGTTAGAGATCGAGGAAAATTATTGAAACTATATGAAGAAGATCTGTCTGCGTAAACGCAGTGAATGCGTCTGACCATAGATTTTTCAGTCAGTCCCCATGCTTTAAAAACACGTTTTTTGTTTGTTTTTTTAGCTATCTGGAGCAGTAACATATTTGAGAAGGTGAGTGCACTAGTCCTTTGACGGCGTACTTTTTGCATTCTGTAGCCATCGACTGCAGGAGTGGACTCAACAAAGCAGAATCTGATTAAGGTTTACCGGACGTATTACCAAGAAGCTACCGCTTTAGCTCAACGATTCTCAACCAGGCGTAAAATTGAAATGACAACGTGGACCCGTTCTTTCGGTCGATAGAAATGCTGCCTCGAAGCAGCGCTGTCTTTTCAGAACAGTGTCTCCAATGTGTAGGACTCGGTTCGTAGCTTCTGGTAAGCAAACATACCTGCCCACTGACATGTCGTTAGTTGTTAACCCGTTCGCTACCACTACAAAACAAATTCGTCACCGGCGTACGTATGAATACAGCCGATAACAAGTACAGTCGTCATGCAACAAGGGTGTGTGAATATTCGAAACTTTCGAATAGAGAATCGAGTAGTTCAATTGGGTCTTCGTACCGAATCGAATATTAGAAAACATCAGCTGCGCCGAATTAAATAAAAGTGACGCATAAGGTACGGTAAATTTTCACACACGCGTACATAGTGTGGACATAAAAACATGAGAACCTGTTAGCGGAACATCCTGCGTCGCTTAAGCTGCTCTACAGGCTACTAGGATTGTGTGAGCAGTGAATTTTGCAGCCTAATCGAATACGAATCGAATAGTGACGAAGGCGAATCGAATCTAATATCAAATAGTTCTCGAGCAATGAACAGCCGTTATCACAGTTAATATAATATGATGTTCCCATCCTAATATTCACAAAGCTAGAAAGCTACTGTCATTACACAGCACGTTATGAAGTGTTGTTCATTAAAAGCGCAAATAGAGTTTTAGAAGCAAACAAGTGATTTTTTCGCGGGCACAGCACTCTTCAGAGAGCGCAAATGATCGATGCATGGCCTGTCAAGTGTGGCTACCTAAGCGACTTAGCTTGTACCACTACGCAAGTTCTGATGTTTAGCATCTATACTACCCCCGCGAGAGAGAAAATTTACATTAGTTTTGATCTAATGTGATGTTTATGTGGGCGAATTTGACGTTCCTAAATATTTGCAAGGTATTCGAAAAAATGTTCGCACTTACGAGTCATGTCTACTAGATTCGAAGGCCGAACCGAATAGTGCACGAGTCAATTCGTTAATCGAAAGTTTACAATGATCGCACGCTCCCAAAATCACATACAGCGATCATCCGCAGTCTCGGCAGAGTCCTGTGCATGCGAAGAAACTGCTTGTTTGCTCCTAATGCTCCGCGTGTGCTTTTAATAAACATTGCTTCGTAACCTACCATGTAATGACAGAAACATGATCGCTCAAGAATGCTAGGATGCGAACATCGTGTTATATTAATTGTGATAAAGGCCGTTTAATATTCGAAAACTATTCGAAAACTATTCCATATTCGATTCAATTTCATTTGCTTATGTCACTATTCGATTCGGGTTTGATTCGGTCTCATAAAATCACTATTTGCGCAACCCTGCATGCAGCAGTCTTTCTGGAAATCTCCTGGAAATTTGGTAGAGTTTTCATCGTTTCCTGTGGTGGTTAATTAAACGTCCAAACTGAGGGGAGGCGAATACAAATGAAAAGAGACAAAGAAGCGATTCTCTCTCTCTCTATCTCTCTTGTTTTCTGTTCTTGCTGTTCCCCTGCTTCATGTACTTATACTTTGTGCCATGAACGAGATGTTTAGTAAGCCTTCAACCCCAACTTGCTCATGAACAAGTTTTTTTGGAGACAAGCAAAGTACGATGCGATAATTTTTTTTAAAAAACTTGGATAAAAAGTAAAACGCAGTGTTGCTTTAATTCGAAGTGGGCTGCTTTGTTCTCGCAAGAAAGGCACTACGAGCATCGTAGTCGGTGCATAAAGTACCGTTTTGTGTAGTGAAAATGGGAAGCCAACAGGAACATTTGAAGACTGTGTGACGTATGGGTTCCAGATCACACTCATGAGTCATCTACCGGCGACAATATTAAATACCGTTGCCACGCCACGACAGAATGCATTATCATCCTAGGATACATGAAAGCAAAACTGCGGTAGTGAATCAGCGTATAAGGGTTAAGCAGACCGAAGATGTGAAAGAGAGCATTCACATATGCGATATGTGAATCAGACGGTTAATGGTGACATTAACCCGTGTACTAAGTTATGAGCACTTTCATTACGGCACACACGACCACAAATAATTAGGACGAGGCGATACACCAACAAATGTTGAAAGCGTCAGTGAAGGCGTTGAACATCAGCTAGGCAACAAAAAAGAACTCAAATCAGTCAGGACATACGCCGACCAGATGTTACGAAGACAAAGTGCCACAAAAGAGAAAGAAATGACATATCACAGCTTTCGAAACAAAAGGAAAAAGTATCACAGCATGCCGTACGATATTGTCAATACAAAGCTTTCGTCCCTGCAATGTTTTGTCAAGCACCCCACTGTGCTGATAACCGCATTCTTGAGCCGGATGACTCGAAGAATTGGCAGTATAGTCGTTGTCATGTGAACACAAGCTCGTCTTACGCAAAAACGTGTCTTCCAGCACAGCCGAACTTCAAGGTCCAACTCGCCGGGTTGCTGAGGCGAGACAGCCTTGAAAACTCCGCACACGATTCGCACGTGCGGGCACTAATATACGGCGGCGGGGGGCTTCTGTTACCGCAGAAAAGTATAATGAACAGCAGTGAGGCGGACTTTGATGGATGAAACGCAAAACGACGATGAAACCCACCCCACTAATTCCTATTACTCCGTCCCTTAAATTCGAACTGTAACCGAAGTGCGTGCGTGCCGTCTGCTTTCGGTAGCCTTACTTTTTATTCGCTGCAACCAACGGGGCTGCCTCAACAAAATCCACTGAAAACTTGAAGGACGCACGCGGTCGCCCTAAAGCACGCCGAAAGCAACGGTCACGTACGTCCGGCATCCAGATTTATTTAAAGCCTTGTGCAACGTTCGACCGTTCGCGAGGAACGCCGCCACCTCCGTGTTGCCCAATTACCTTGCGCTGTGCGTTTGCAGAAAACAGCACTGGTTAGTGCCAGGAGCTTCAAAGGGGGAGGGAGGCTACTTAGTGCTGATCACGTTGCAGACGTAGGTCGTCGCATCGTAGAGGAAGCGCATGCAGTCGCTGCAGGACTGGTCAAGAATCGGGTGGCACACGAAACGGTGCTAGGGTGCACTTAAATGTAAAACGTATAAAACACAAGTAGTCTGCTTCACGCTACTCCCGGAGCTTCGTTCTTTTTCGTGAAGGGATGCTACCGGCCAAGGTCACTCATCGAGTGGAATCGTTAACAGGCACAAATAGGAATACAGTATATGGTTGGCAGCAGATCCGTGGAATCCGGCACGGAGCTGCCTATAGGGGGTGTTATAGCAGGCTGCGCTTTGACGTAATTGTTCTCCGGAAACCCACAAGGTGGAGAGAAGGATATATAAAGGGAAAATCAGATATTCACCCGTTTGTAGCAATTGCTGCAAAGGAAACCCATACGGGTTCCTCGAAAGAACAGCCTCGCAGTTGAAGAAAAATTTGTCCTGGTCCGGGACTCGAACCCGGGAACCCCGCCTTTCCAGGGCAGCCGCTCTACCATGATCATACCAAGCGTTTCACTATTACGTCAAACTCTTGCCTTTGCTTCGAGTTGTCGACAAATTCCACTTCGCCCTGCAATGTGCAAGCCGCCTGGTTAGCTCAGGTGGCAGAGCGGCTGCCCCGGATAGGCGGTGGTCCCGGGTTCGTGTTCTGGAGCAGGACGAATTTTTCTTCAACAGCGAGGCTATTCTTTCGAGGAACCCATATGGGTTTCCTTTGTAGCAATTGCTACGAACGGGTGGACACCTGATTTCCCCTTTATTATTTGAGGTCTGCACTATTCATCGCACAAACCGCAAAGAAAGGGACTGGCTATCCCGTTTGACTTCGTGGAGCGGGTTAAGGCACGAAGATACTTCGTTGGTGTGATAAAGGTTGAGAATACATTGCGAAAGAACGTACTGGGTAGACCTTCAAGTAACTTTTTTTCACTTTTCTGGAATGTCACGACCATGTATCTCTCTGTGCGTCGACTACGTGATGCGAGGGGAGTACACTAAATAACTTTAGGATTGGATGTTCCGCATCCACCGCCAAGGTCTGTGAGTGGTGGTGCTGGCTAACACCGCCAGCGTTAGTTCTAGTAGTAACACATAAATACCCCATAAAGTGGATGGGAAGATGGCGCCGGCGGTAGCTGAATTGGTAGAGCATCGCACGCGTAATGCGAAGACGTGGGATCGTTCCCCACCTGCGGCAACTTGCTTTTTCATCTACTTTCCTTTACATTAAGTTATAATTTATTTTCAGTTAGCAAATACAAGCTTTCCCCTGTGTTGTCCTTGGTGTCTTTGTTTGTTGGCTTCTTATGGCATTATTAATAAAAATCGGGCCCCTCGGTTAACGCCCTTTCTTCTCGTTCTTTAGGATGTGGAGTATTTCTTTCACAAAGCATACATCGACAATATTATCAACAAGAGGTCCGTGTGCCGCGATTGGATCCCCATTAAAATCCCATTAATTGTGACCCTTACAGCAGTAAAAACAGAGCGGCCCCCATTTATATTTTCTCATTTTTGTCGTACATTACAAGTGGTTTTTTTTTTTTTAGTCTAAGCAAACTTTGAGTTGCCTCTCCTGTAGTCGCGCTCTAAATGTTCTCGCCAGTGGCGTATCCAGAAATTTCGTTTGGGGTGGGGGGAGGGGGGGGAGGGAGGCTCACAATGCAGCTCGGCCTCCTCCTAAGAGGAAACATTAGGTCGGATGCTCCTAAAATGTAGAAGGAGAATTCGTTTTTCTCGGCAACCACTTCACCAAATTTGATGAGGTTTGTTGCATTTAAAAGAAACATTTTAATTATAGTGATTGTATGTTTCGAATTTTCGATTTTGGTCGTCAATATTTTATTGAAGAGTGGCAAAAAACGAGAATTTCCAGAAAACGAAACAATAAAGTTTACAACTCTGTAAATCAGCAATGAAAATTGATATCACAATTCTGTGAATTGCACATAATAGTACATCTACAGCGGACGAAATTGAGGTTGCACATCAGTCTCAAAAAATTAAGTATTATGGAAATACGGCTTTTGCAGAACCCTTGTACTTAACATAACCAATTCACATAAGATACAAATAGACATATCGAATTTGTCCGTTTTGAATGGTGTAATGGATACCGTTTACAGAACCGCGATATCTTTTCTTGATGCAGAGCTATTAATTTCTAAAGCTCCTGCTTCTATTCTTTTCGATGTTTCGAATTTTTCAAAACATTTTAAACAATGTTCGGGCCCTAAATCGAGATTCCGCTTCCAATAGACACTAGAATTTAACTTACTCCCTCAAATGCAACAAACATCATTAAAAGCGACTCATGAGTTATCTAAGAAAAGCGTTTCTGCGTTTTAAATGTATGCGAATAGGCCGCGTCGGAGTTGGGCCCGAGCTAGAGCTTCCTCTTAAATAATTTGCCTAGGGATCGAATGCATGAATAATAACTGCATTGCCATTGCCAAAGATGCTGCAAACGAATTCTTGAACGCTACGCACTGTCAATACAAGTATATTATGTATTCTTTCATAAAATATTGTGCTCGTATGTGCCCAACATAACTCACGTCAATGCTTACATGTTTTTTGTCTATTTAGTAAGTAAAGAAAATATCACACGAACTTTAGAACTATATCAGTTCGAAATCAGCAAACCAGGGCATGCCGCTGATATGAAAAATGTAAAGGCCATGAAATGAACAAGTTGAGGACAAATATGTTAATGAAACTTTGTCATTCAAGAACCGTGTTTACATTCATGTACGTATGCAACGGCCAGTGAAAAATCTCAATGACGCTGTCATTTGTTCCAATGTATTACGCAGGAGCAGCTGTGATCGGTCGTGTATTGTGAGTAATTGCACCGAAATTATAGTCGCAACAGAGAGCACGCATAAAAACCAGGAGTTCTGCAGAATATACGAGGGCGAGTGAAATGAAAGTGAGCCAATGGGAATATGTGACAAACGGGGTAAAAGTAGCCTCTATGAGCATTTAAACATTTGTCCCATTGACTAACGAGTCGCGTAATTCCCGTCTCATAAAGCTCCTTGGGTTGTTGCTTCAAAATGTCTGCAACTGACTTTCACGTCATCGTCTGAGACGAATCTGGTTGCCTTGAGCTGTTTTTTTCGGTTGCCCCATTATGTGGAAGTCGCAAGGCGATAGGTCTGAGCTGTATGGCGGATGTTGCAGCTTTCCCGCTTGAACTTGAAGATTGTTGCAAGTTAGCGCCTGTGTGTGTCACGTCTTCCTTTCGTTCTTGTTATTTCACGCGCTATAAGCCTCACCAGGAAAAAGCTTGTCGAGCCACGCTCGATTCTGACTATTACTATGCGCAGGAGCACCATCGTGTTGAAACCAGATGTTCCGAACAAGCGCAAGTGGAACGTTGCAACTGACGTCTTTCAAGGGGCAATGTCGTTGACGTAGCGTTGCATCGTTTAGTGTGTTGTGAAAAAAGATGGGTCCGATGATGTGGCCATCAAAAACACCACTCCCTGCATTAAACGACCACTGGTATTCGTGTCGTGTTTTTGCCAGCCAGTGGGGATTTCTATCACTCCAGTAGTGCGCGTTGTGAAGATTAATTTGTGCGTTTCCTGAGAAATTAGCCTCATCCATCCAAAGCACGCGAGGGAGAAAGTCCGTTTCTTCTTAACATTTCGTGAACATCCAATTGGCAAAGTCAAGCCTGTTTTCGAAATTGCGGTTTTCAGGTTTTTGATGAAGATGTACGTAGTACGGGTGCCCATGACCTCTCTTTTAACATCCTCCACACTGATGACCTTGCTGTTCCGGCCTCCGCACAGGCGTCGCGCACACTACCGGGAGTGTTAGCAGCAAAGAATGCCAAAACATCCGTTTCCGCGTCTTGAACTACCGTCGCAGCCCTGTGTCGCTTTCTTGTGAAGCTACCCATCTGGCAAAGGGCTTCGTACGTTCTATGTACGATCGTATTGTTCAGGGTAGATGTACACTGATAGCGAAGGCTCCATAGACGCCCATTGGTCAAAAGAATGGCGGCTCATGGGCACCCCAGCGCCCCTGGATGCTGGGGAGGGGAGGGGCGGGCGTGCTTACGTATGCGTGGCGTTAAATTACGTCACGCATACGTATGCTTTGGTGCGAATTGTAAACCGGTGTTTTCATAGAATCCACATTTTCGAGCCCATATTTAAGGTTGCTGCCTTTCAGCGCGCGCCAACCTTTGCCAGTCAAATGTGCTCGAGTTCCTGCTAGCTATATCCTTATTTAGGCGTTTATGTGCTATTGTGGAACGAGTGAAAGTGACTGGCAAAAAAAGGCAACATAGAAAGGCAGAAACACTTCCAAAGACGGGCTAAGCATGCATAATCGTAGCGCAAATACTCGTGCAAGTACTTTGTCCCTGAGTAGAGCAAGGTATGACCCAGAAAGCACTGGCTCAAGTGCAGAGTTCGCGACAGAGCGTATGGCCAGTATGGTTTTGCTTTTCAAAGTTTAAAACATCAACCAAACAAACAGAGTGATAAAGCACACCTGAAATTGCATGACACAGGCCACACAAACAGTAGCACTGTTTAAGCTGACTAGTCATACCAATGGTCACAGCACAGATAGGAAAAAGCCCTGAAGTGCCACAAACGTTGCCAGGTAGGAAATTTATATGTACGTACATAAAACAATGCTACGACAGCTTCAATTGAAACAAAAATGATATGAAGTAAATAGGTACAGCACGATTCACATGGAGCCATAGAGCACTGGGATTACACTTCACATTTCACTTCTTCATCTGATAGAATGAAGCAGCTATGCTTACACCTGCAATACAATGTTAAAGCCAGTTTTAGCATCAACAAACCTGCTCAACGCATTAGCGTTACACCATACACTGAGCCTACGTGCAACCTCAAGAACTGCTACTGGTCGGTAACCAGAGTATTTTGAAGCAATTCGAATCCAACTAACACATACATGAAGTACACCTTACAGTGAAATGCAAGGACATTCACATGGCAGTAAAGCATATATCACCGTACTGTACGTTACAAAATAGCTAGATAAAGCTCAAGCGCTGTTCTGCGTTTCTTTCTGTCGTCTCTTTGTCCTGCAAAAGATCCTGATAAAAATTCGAAGGAGACGCCGCACGCCTGTTTAAAGCGGACTTTGTAGCCAACGGTGCCGAGTGGTAGCTATGAATGGTTATTCCTGTCAGCACGAAACCGCTGGGGGCTGGAAGGAGAAAAGATTGACAGCAACATCCCGAAAACCAGTTGAATCCATTGCCAGGAGGGTCTCCTTTGAGTGGCATTCGATTTATCTGAATGGAGTTTTATACGACAATAATGCACAAGTCCACAGGGGACACTTGAAAGGGCTGTTAATTGCATAAAAGTACCCTGATAGAGTGGCATAGTGGAATGAAGGATGAAATATGTTGCATCGTTAAACAATTGCCCCTGTTAGCAACCATGTCGCGTCCTAGCAAAGCAAAATACACAAGAAAAAAATAGAATAGAACATAGCCAGGCTGCGAACCATGAAAACCATTTGCAGCCCTTAAATCAGTCTAAACAGATCTGCAGCACACATTGGAAAATAGCTTGCAACTTCACAAAACATTCAACCAGTAGCTCGGGAGTTGCATACTTTTCAAGTGCGTAGCCTCAGTGTTTGCTTCGTAGCTTTCCATTTAGGGGTTTTACTGTGGAGTTGAACATTTTTTCTGCGCGCAAGCCAATGCAGCCTCACCCTGACGAACCCGGCAAACAAACCATCTTAAACATCATCACCATACACAGTGATTTTTCTACCTTGGCATGAAGCAACAAGCACAGATCAGGCCCTAGATGTTCTTTTCCCACAATATCGGAGGCAGATGCGACAAAAAAACCGCTTGCAAGCATTGATGAATCCTACAACGAAGGGTGCAGGAACTGACAGGCTCCCAAAGTCACCTTCTCCAGGTTTTTTCACGCTCAAGTACAAGACAACTTGAGCTTTGATCGATAAAGGCTGCGTTCTCTTCTTTCAACTCACACTTATGCGACCCTGTAGCACACCTGCGGCCATTCATAATCTTGCAGGCAAGCCAGCCCGCAAAACAGACAATATTGTTCTCTACAATTGGAGATGCATAAGAATAAGGCAGAACTTCTACTGCAACTGGTAAAAATGTGGTAGCTCTACAGAGACAAGGAGAAAACTTAGAAAAACAAGCTGGGAGAGTGGCCAAAAGACTAGACATGTCTTCGGCACAGTAGCTGCTTTCCGACAGTTCGAAAAGGTTGCCACCTAAAAGATGTCTAAATGCCTCCTGAAACTGCCGGCATGACGAGTTGCTGTTCTTTCCATATTTTGACCTAACTATTATAAGAGGTGTTTTCAAGCGCATCCTGGTTCAGGTGTCTGGTAAGGAGGTATGACAAACCGTAGCGAGAGGCCAGGTGGTTCCATAACGGCAGCAAAGCCCTCATAGTTTGGCAGAAGCCACGTATGCAAAGAGCGGGACATGCACAGCCTAGAACTTTGATATTCTCGAAAACTGCAATGCACTCCTTCAAAAACTCTTTATGCACAGATCCTGCACACATTGCAGAGGCGTACGGAGACTTTCTCCACTTCTGTGAAATATTTAGGCTATCAAAGAGCCTGTCGATCCTCTCAATAAGTCATCCGTGTGAATAGTCTCTGCTGGCAATTGCTGAAATGTTACCTGCGTGCACAATGCAGCAGAGCAATGATTTTTGAATACTTGCGCCGCGAGTTTCACCGACATCTTGGAAGCAAAAGTCAAATTAAAGTGCCTGGCACTCAGCCTGGGAATGGATCGAATCTGCATTTCTCAATCCCTATCATAGGCCTGTAGTATGTACGAGCTTTTTAATGTGTCACTGCCTACCCTGAAGTCGTATTTGAACAACATATTACGTAAACATTTGAGCAAACGTGGTGAATCAAAAATAAAGTGGTTCACCATTGACACTTAAGTACGACTTTTCAGGGGTTACAAGGCTTGAAAACAAAGAAACATATAGGTTCCCCTGATCACAAACCACAGCCACAGGCTGCAATCCAGCTCCAACCAACATTTTGTGGCATTTGAAAAGAAGGTCATGCAGAACAGTCGGAGGTGCTGACTTACCTGCAAAGAAATAGCCAATAGAGTGCTTCCACGGCGTACATATTCCTTTAGACGTGAACACAAGGGCCTTGTTTGCGAGATTTGGACCTTGTACTGCACTGTACTCTTCAAGGCCTTCAAATCTGTCGGACACTGCGTTATATGACAGCTCCTTTGAGACATGCATCTCATCAAAAGTTATAGTGCAAGCCCTGTCTTGCCTTGGAAAAGAGGCTGCTCGTTTGCTGATCAAATCAAAAACTTCAGGGTCAAACTCAACCCTCAGCGGTAGGCGTGCAAGCCACAGCTGCAGAAACCTAACAGATGGAAGTCTTAGGAGTGTCCTACAATATCTGTAACCTTTTCGGCTGTGGAAGTATAAACCTAAAGCAAAATCTTTGTTTTGGCTGCACCACCAATGGCCAAACTGGCTGACATTACGCATCTTCAACCGTGGTTCTACAAAAGCAGCAACACCTAGCTAGAGTTAAATGCTCCCGCAGACTCTCTACCTGTTCGCCAGTGGTCTTCATGCAAGCGTTGAAGCAGCAGTCCTTGTAGCCTCTGGTTGCGGAGCCGCCCGAGCTTAGCTCGAAGTTTCTGAAGAGGCCGCCTTTTGTTGATGGGGCTGGTGGAAGATCCTGAAGGGTAGAGAATCGACAGAAGAGCAATAAGTTGCTGCGTCTGGTTTAGTCATGGCTCCATGTAATCTTGCAGCACCAAAAAGTGCGCAATATTGTGAGTGTTTTAAAATCCCTAAGCTTCATAAGAAAGAGGCGAAGAACTGAGTGGACTTCTTGGTGACAGATCAGCACTCGCTGAAAGCACCTGCAGTGCCGATTTCCAGAGATGAAGGGCTTGCTTCAGAGCTTGGTTGTGTATACGTGGGGTCAGCAGCGACCACAGGATAGAGAGAACAAAATAAAGTGACACTACAGTCCTGAAAGTGCAGCCAGAAACCCAACAAAAAACTAAGCCCCACGAGCTGAATTAACACTTACACTGAACCATCATCAAGCCACTGGCATGAGAACGAGCTTGGTTCGCCATGGAACTGGCACCATCTCAATCTGCACAGCGCAGAGACAAGGAACTGTAGCATATTTCTGAGCCATACCTATCGGGCTGTTCCAACATATTCGAAATAACACTCACCTTCTTGAAAGCATTACAGCGATTGGGATGACTGGCTGTGAATGTACCCCTCGGCAGCAAGTCCACCGGAGACAGCAGCTATCATAGGAAGCATTCCAATTGACTTTCAGTTATCAGCGTTTGGGAAAGACGTATGCCAGTATGCATGCAACCTTGCTCACCTGGTTCTCCAGCACGGCGCACTGATGCCGAAGTTTCGCTCGAAGATGGTGTACAATCCATGTGGCCTCTGCGTTTGCCTGGGGTGTCTGAAATGGCAACCTTATTGCGAAGAGAAAAGAGAACTCAGTATCTTCATGGCTAATAATTTCAAAACGACCATACCTTCCTGAGCGTGCGGTTAAGATATGACATTAGTATTGAAAAAATGCTTATGTAATGAAATAAAATTTTGTTTACCACCGGGATTGGTTAGGCACATACTTTGAAATATTTTGTACATCATTCTTCTTACAAAAGGCGCGCGAGTGTTTATAGGTACGAAAAAAATTTAAAAATGTCATTTCTTGACACAAGTCGACATTTCAAGGGCGGCGTATATTTAAAGGTATGATTTTTAAAAAAATATACCGTCCATACTCCCTCGTGTAGGCAAAGCATCGTGGCGCAGCCATCCTGACCGCAGACGGTTCGAAGTGCTTGGAACAAACCCTCAGGTCTCGCAGCTGCCGTAGCGCCTCCTCCAGGTTGACGTTGCGGCAGAACTGCACCCACGTTTTGCACCTGGACATGACGCAACATGCACCTTATATAACTGCGCCAAAATGAATACCAAGTACTCCAAAAACCACGATTCCTTTCACTTCTAACTGCAGTACATTATATCTTAACTATGGCAATAAATGCTCGCGCCAAGCCTCTGCTCCTCACAGTGCAGTTACGCTCGTCCTCGTGCCACCCAGCTAGCTGTTTTTCTGTGCTCAAAGAGTCACTAGAGTGAAGCAGCGAAATACATTAAAATTACCTTGATGGTCGTCTATATGTAGAAGGTAGGCAATACTCCTGCTGAGTGTATTCAGTCGAGGCACCCTCAAGGCTGCGCACATACACGTGACTGAGTTTCAATACTCCCAGTTGCGAGGGGATCCACAAATTGGCTTCACGGTGTTCGAAAATCAAATAATGTCGTGCTCAGAGCTGTCAGGCAGAGCAGTTGGCTCTAAATTGGCATTGTGGTCAGTAGCAGGCCCGTGGTTGCTCTTGAGAGCCCGGTATCAAGCTCACGTTGGTGACATTCGGCTGCCCGAAACTCACTATAAATAAGACAAATGGTAGGCCTCTTTCGCACACTTTAGGACTGGAAGTGTGTGTCCTGCAGTCTCCATAAATATCCCCGAAAACATGAAGCCAAGTACGCACGAAATGGCTACAGCTATGAAACAGGTGCGAGCAGCTCGACTAAAGCGTATCGGAGGCTATTGCGCATAACTATAGCAGACGACACTGACAAGTCCTCACCTGTCCAGGGGGAAGCGGTGCAGTGAGACACCGAGGGTACGGTCCACGCGGTCGCAATATGCCACGGAGCATCGTCAATGTTTTCTTCACATGCCGCAAGCTCATCTTGAAGCGAAGCTCTCAGCGCTTCAAACGAACATCGTGAAGCGTGATACAACCATGGAAGATGACTTCGTACCACCCGCACGCCGAAGGAAGCCACAGGAGCAAGAAATCCGCTGCAGCGGTGTGCAAATCTTACCAAACGGCGACAGAAAAGCGACGAGCAAAGGCGACGAAAACTTCGCAAAAGAGGCATTTCGATACCGGCGAGCTCCATTTATACACGTTCCCAGGCCCGCCGTAGCAGACGGCTGGCGATAAGAAATCGCTTCGTAAGCTACCGCCACTGTGGCCGGAAACCGAAACAAGGCCTGCTAGGTGGCGCTGCCAATGCACCACACACTCATAAACACGGGGTGCAACAAGAGTGTTGAAAAAAACTAATTTGGCATAACGTTTTCATCGAATTATCTACTTTTTCATAAAACAAGATTCTAAAATATTCATTGCTTTTCTGTTCATGCATGGTATTCCAATTTGTAGTTTTATATTTCTCCATATGAGTGTTTTGCCCCCCAGCCTGTGGTTATTCGGCAGTCACGCTGAACCACTTTTGGGCCCAGCCTCCGTGGCGCCACCACTCCAAATCCACCTTGTATTGTTGACGGACTAGGGCGTCCTCCACGATGCCACATCCGGAGTAGCTCGGCTACCTTCCCTAGTCGCCGTTCTCCGCCCCCAGAGCCAGGATCATTTTAGCCTTCTGATCATTCGTGAAGGGCATGGCTGTCTTCTTGAAGAGCAGGTCACTGGCGCGGTACCGTTGAGGTCTCCCGTTATTACCTACGCACTGGCGCGTCAAGCAAATATGATTTACGTAATCGGCAACAGCATATGCTGCCCGTACAGATCTGCCAAAACACCTTAGATGGACATAGCCTGCGCAAGGTTTATTTCTATTGCTAAAGGGAACATAAAGAACATAAGTTCCGGGCGCGCTTATCTTAGAAGAAGATGAGTAAGCAATATTACAGTCCCAAGTGCGCTGTCACAGTTTCCCGGCTTCGAAATCCACCCCCCCTCCCATCCGCCCCTACGGCTCCGCTACACTTATCAATGCGTCAGCGGCGTGTTCTCATGATGCCGCGACCACCACAGAGCGTGAAGCCCTGTATCGAGCTGCCGCCGCTAGTAAAGCCGTGTATCCGTGGCTATTGGCTTTCGAGCGCTCGAGTAGCGGCGCACGAGCATCTATTTCGTATTTTGGATGTTTCGCGCGCTTTTGTTTTTTTCTCGGAAAAGCCAACGGGGCAATTCTGTGCACGAAACAAATGCTTGATTTGGAGGTCATTTGAGGTGCCCCACAATTTTGTGATGGATATGTTTTCGATTCGAACAATAAATAAGGTTCACCAATTAAGTCAATTAATTAAGTAATGCTTCGAGGTGAAAAAGATACTGGGAGTAAGTACACACGACAACGGCTATTGTGCAGTCGGTACGATTTCTGTAGAGCTGTTGAGGTTTTTTTTTTTTAATCTTGGTCCAAGTTAACTGGGACACCCGGTGTACAACGTACTAAGATACTGCATACCTATGACGCATGGTACATACATATGAGCATGGTATAGAATAGAAAAAATAAATAAAAGTTCGAAGGAAAAGAGCCGTTCTTACGCTGCCTGGCACGAGTTTGGCTTACTCTTTTTACAACAGGCTTTACAAGGATTCTCATGGCTGAGCGCACACACCACTACAAAGAATTTAAAGACACATATGTTGAGGTCTTACGTGCCAACAATGCCGATGTGTTTACGCATTCGATTGCTCCGCATTAATTTTGACACACAAACGTTTTTTTTTTTTAATGCTGCCCGCGTCGGAAAGAGGCCGCCGTGGCCGGGATCGTACCCACGACCTCTTCCTCAGCAGAGCGACACCACAGCCACTGCGCCGGGTGGTACTAAAAACTTGAGCAAGTATGGAGACGGGGTGAGCGTGGGTATATGTCGCGTTTTGGCGTCCTTGCAGCAGTAGGTGGCGTCTAATGGTCGATAGATCTACTCGACAATGACGAAACCGTGAACTACTGTACTCGGTACTTGCTGGGCTCACGTCTATTTTCTATCTCACATAAAACTCATTCCCGGCACTCCTTTTTTTGGTCTTTCATTCCTTGTTTCCTTCACGAGAAGGCTTACACTGCCAAATAAGAGACAACTTCAGCTCGGAGCCGCATACCGAGAAAGGGCCGTCGTTGCAGAACTTGTATGAATATGCATTGATAAGGTGGCATCTATTTCTCTTTTCTTTGTTCTCGCGTTCTTCCTTTTCTTCTCTTGTTCTTTCTTTTTCAGACGGAGCTTTCCGTTAGGAATCGTGCGAAGTTATATACGTATGCACTTTTTTTTTTACTGGCGATGCTTCCGCGGATATTCGGGATATTTTAGTAATGTGTCCCAATAATCGAAACATCGAACTAGCTAGACAACGTCAAAATAATCGCCTTTAATTTGCGTGAGACAAGGCGTCTACAAAGTAGACGCTTAAATTTGCCCATAGACACTGTTTCCTGAAAGTAGCTGCAAGCCAGAGGCGAAGTAAGCAAAACCCCGTTATAACCTTTTACTAAGCAATCTAAGATCCCGTTCAGCATTATCGCTAAGCGGTCCTGTTTGAAGCACTGCAAATGCTTGTGAACGACACGAGCCCGCAATTTCTGCCGAGTCATGCCGCTCTATTTGCCATCTCCAGCGCCGTCGAGCGAAGTCTGACTGCAGCATCGGCCAGCACACCAACGTATGCACTAAAAACAGTTGCACCAGTTGGGGTGCATATTTGCCGCACAACGATAATCGCCATCTGTCTTGTCCGCATTTCCTTTCTTTAACGCTACGAGGCCGGTACTTCCAAGTCACGAACGGCATGCGCGTTATCAGCATGAGAGAGCATTCTCGACAGGAAAGTAACGAGCGAAGCGTTTTCAAGGAATGGAACGTGAACAAGACAGATGATGATTATCTTTGTGTGGCAAATATACAACCTAAAGGGTGCAACTGTTTTTAGAGTGTGGGGCAACAACTTGAAGCTTGGCGAGAAAGTAAGGAGCGGACAGCGTGCGATGGAAAGAAGAATGAGACGATCAACGTTAGCGGAAATGGAAACAGCGGTGTGGATGACCGGGCGAACGAAGGCCGTCGGTATTCCAGTTGACGCAACGAGGCCTAACAAATGGAGTTTAGGGGGCCTTGCAGCGCGTGCGTATGAAAGTTGCAGAATGGATGCCAAGGTTAAGAAAGCGCAGTCGAGTACCGGTAGGCGTGTGGCATGGTGTAGGAGGTCTGGATGAAACTGCAAAATTTGCATGGATGAAATGATGTCAGCTGGTGCTGCGCCAGGGTAATTAGTATCCTATTTATGGACATTCTTATTTATTTACGTCGAAGCGACATATTTATTTTGCACTGAAGAGAAATAGAGTAGAAGGAGGCGTGCTGGGTCTCTCCAGTTAGACAGAATTTAACCACACCCTAATTATAAACCTAGAGAGAGATAGAGAGGAAAGGGGAAAGGCAGGGAGGTTAACCAGAAAGAAAGATCGGGTTTGTTACCCTACGCTGGGGAGAGAGGGGAGGGGGAGGTAAAGTGGTAACAAGGTAGAGATAAGGAAAGAAAGAAGCATAGACACACAATCACAATCGGTCACTGTCACCGAATATTGTCATCGCACAGCACAGTGACACTTGCAGCACTATCAACATCTGTTCAGGCTACAGCCGCTTGTCCAATTCTGTCGCCCTCAAAAACCGCAACAGTGCCCTCGTCGCCCTCTGCTGCGATGGCTTGTGATGGCGGTATTTTAAGATAAGTTCCTCTGTGAGAGGTCTTCGGTCAAAGCGCGCTATCGTGATTGCGAGTGATTGTCTCTGTAAACTATAGCGAGGACAGTCACAAGGAAGGTGTTGAAAAGTCTCCTTGTTACCACAGTCCTCACACGAGGCGTCGTTGGCCCATCCAATTCGGTAAGCAAAAGACTTGGTGAAAGCCACCCCTAGCCATATTCCACAAATCAGGGTAGCTTCGCGACGGCAGAGTCCAGCTGGAATACAAAGGCGTTGAGAGGAGTCAAGATTGTGGAGTCGGTAGTCGTGAAAACTTCCAGCGTTCCACAAGGAGAACGTGATGTCACGGCTGAGCATTTTAATCCTACCTACTAGGTCCGAGACGAAACGGTGTCATATTGAACCTGAAGAGCTCGCTGAAGACGAACCATGATGCACCAACTCGCCCAGCAGTCAACGATTCTGAACAGCGTAACAGATGTTTCGAGTTTGTTAGCGAAGGACTACGAATAATTACGCGAGCACCTTCGAATAATTACGCGAGCATGGAAATTCCTGTACCCGTACAGATCGCTCTTGTATAAATTTATAAAAAATAGCTCTTGTCAAATCATTCTCGCCAAGATTCTCGTCACATCACAAACACTAGGCAGCTTTGTGCTCTAAGTCAGTAGAGACTGCCTGGAAGCGGCTGAGTGCTGATACGTTGGGCAGCGCTACTGGCGTGGAACCAGTTCAGGGCGCGTAGGAAAACTTACTCTAGAACTGTTCGTAAGAGCAAATGTCACATGATTAAAGTGCACCAACGACTTACACAAAGAAAGAAGACAGTGAGCTGACTCTCAAGCACGGCGCTATCAACTATAATTTATTGGAAAGAAAAAAAACACGTATATAAAAGCTTTCTCTTTAGTTTTACTTGAGAGTCAGCACACTGTCTTGTTCTCTCTTGTCTTTGTGTTCGTCTTTGATGCACTTTCGTCATGTTGCCACACAAACTCGCCCCACTGTCTGAACCTTAGCAAATGCCACCCAATCCTGTTGCTGCATGAGTTATTAGAAAACCAATGGGAAAAAGTACTGCCAAACAAAAGGCTTTGTGAATTGAGCCTCTGGCGTCTGCTGTAAGCAAACTAGTTAGGGGGTCCGTGGTCGTTTCAATAACAGAACGACAGCGTTATGTCTAATTTTTATCGTATTTGGTCAGCCCCAGAGCAAACGGGACATCAGGCCAGCCATAACCTTAAGAAAATGTAAAAATGAGCTGGCGCTGACGTCGTGTTGTCTGCTTCTTTAAAGCTTCGAAGTCTGCATGTGAAATTCAACACGAGCTCAGAAATGACTTGGTGATTATAAAGAAAAGCACCACAGTTCATTTGAGTCATGCGCGGAAGAACGGCACGTAGCCAGGATTCTTTTTATTTGTCGATTCGGACGGGTTTTCAACACTCTACCGATTCCCGAACCGTTATATTCGTTTTTTTTTATTGATATGATATAAGGAGATGTTGGCGCACAGTTTAAGGCGCCGGCTACTCCTCATCTCTTGAGTGGTTCCGGCATACATCGTACAGGGTTCAAGGTTACATATCAAATAGTCTTTTCACACAAGCACCAGGACTTGTCACGCAACGTTTCCACAGGAAGACTATGACGTAAGGAACACATGGTACAGACAATATATAATGTAAATGTCTCCACACTTATGTAGATGAAAGTCTCAAAAGTACAAAAGATATTGTCGCCTAATAACACATTGTCTAGACAGCGGGTGGTACATACATCGTGTAAATGCATTATCACATACAGTCATAACAGAACAGTCAACATAACATAATTCATAAAAAGATGGATATATGCAGTGACAATCAAATGAAGGGAACAATGAAAGCGCTAATAACGTCCAGCAATGCCGCTGTCTTCAAGAAAAGTCTTTAGTGCTTTTAAAGCACTCTTCTGTAAGGCCATTGTTGGCCAAGGGCCCAAAAGTTTCCTTAAACTGAAAGGTCTGCGGTATAATTTAATTAGCGCTGATTTAAGTCGGCTTCTTGGTGTGTCGTGATGTGGGCAATTTAGAAGGAGGTGATATATATCTTCGTCTACAAATCCACAATCACATTCGGGGGTTTCCGCACGGCCAATTCTGTGTAAGAAATGCTTTGTGTAGGCAGTGCCTAGCCTTAATCGATGAATAAGGGTTTCCATAGTCCTATCTAATGACAATGAAAATTTGAATTCAATAAATGGATCAATATGATATAAGTCTAGACATGTTGAGAGACGTTGTCCTTATAATGCAGCGTAATTCATCCTTTGATATTGGGAGCGGAGCCGTATCATCTTTGAGGTGCGCTTGTCGTGCTGCTTCATCGGCTGCCGTGTTGCCAGGAATGTCGCAATGCCCTGGTATCCACTGGAATGCTATTGAATGTTTCGCTTCGCTTGCCTTTGTGAGGTTTTTAAGTGTTTCATATATTATACTGTCACTGAATGTTTCCCCTTTGTGTTGCAGAGTGATGTTAGAGCCACCTGTGAATCGCTGAAAATTACCCATTTTTGCGCATCTCTTACTGACAATATAAATTTTATCGCACATAGGATTGCGAACAGTTCAGCCGTTGTGGACGAAGTCGCACGAGATAACTTAAATGATTCTTGTTTGTTGAGGTGCGGTATGATGAATGATGAAGTTGAAGAGGTTGCTGTACTGGAGCCATCTGTATAGACGTGTGTGTATCCTGAATACCGCATATATATCTGGTACAGCGCTAGTTGTTGAGCAGCTTATTCGTCTAAGCCGAACCGGAACGAAATGGAAGCTAGTTCAACGAGAACCAAGCAGGCATTTCTTTCGGTTCGACACCCTAGCTGAACTGGCCTTGCACGAAATCGAATTGAATAGAGGAGGAAAGCGCTGCACTTCCGCAAATAGTGCATAAAATGCAGCGAAACCGAAGGGACCGATTGAAAGAAGTTTGCCGACAACGTGAAGTCACGAAAACGAGAGAACGCATTCGGCCAAAGCACATACATGGATCCTTTATTCTGTTAGACAGGTGGCGTATTGATTCGCCACTATATCTTTTTAGATTTTCACATATACTACACGTATACTACACATATACTACACATATACCGGTCGCTAGGTTATGTCGCAAGTATGTTGACTTTTTATAGGCTTCAAGATAATTGCTGTCAAGATGCGACTAAGAACCAGGCACATCTTTTTGCAAGACTCTATTCCGGCAGAAAGCATCCTAATTAAAGGCGCACATCACCGCGATTTCCTCTACGCGCAAGGTCAGCGAGTCTTTCCTCAAGTTGCAGGTGACAGGCACAACACCGCGGCATTGCGTCCTGATAAAAACGCACCGCGGCGTTGATTTTGCGCTTAATTCTATTATGGAACACTGGAATAGACCGGGCAGGGTTTTGGTTCGATTCCAAGGGGGAAAAAAAAGATAAATGTATCTGGCACGTGGGACGCCCGCTGCTTTACCTGTGGAGGAAAATATCTCCAGACTCATCATTTTCTACAATTACGTTTCGCAACGGATTCACTGTCCGCGACCGTGAGAACGATAGCGATACGTTACGCGTCCTTTGCGACCTAATCGCCGCGAGCACGCGAGAAACGCTTGTTTGCGGTGCCGGAAAATATTACGTGCTTCCCGTGCTATGACCGTACAAACCTTACCTAAGCCCGCACGTGCATTACGATTCTATCCTGCTAGAGGTCTTTAGCCTCTCTTGCACAAAGCTTTTCTACCTGGCTGGCACCTACTACAGCGATAGCTCTTTGCGTGACATTTTACGTTTGTCATAGGCGCGATGCGTCAAGGCTGTCGTGGGCTTCTGGTACGGCAGTGTTGTGGATTTGAGACTTTGAAGAGAGTGCTAGAGGTTTAAGTTGGTTCACCGCGATTTTCGACGCCGTCATCAACACTTTTCCCTCTCTACTCCCATTTCCCTTCCCCAACGCTATGTAGCAGGACAGAACGTTGATTCAAGCGAACTTGTAAACATTTTTTAATGTAAATGTCTTCCTCCCTCATGATGTGCCTATTTTTTGGCGTGGACAATACTAACACAAAATTTTAATGTAATATCGACTAATTAACAAAAACTCACTAATTAACGTTTTAGCTAATTATGACCCATATTGCACTTTACAAGTTCTACCAGTGGACTTCGCAAGGCGGATCCACTTGGAAGGAATTATCAGGACGACACCAGTTTCGAGATATAAATTCCCGAACATTGTGGAGAAATGCATTGACGTTCCAGTTAATTTATTAACAAAACGTCCTTTGACTCACTGAGGCACACAAGCAACTGTAACGCCAATGCATTTCTCCGCAAAGTTCGGGAATTTATATCTCGAAACTGGTGTCGTCCGGAGAATTCCTTCCAAGTGGATGCCTCTTGCGAAGTCCACTGGTCTAATTTATAAATTGCAATATGGGTCATAATCATAATCAATCAATATGGGTCAATATGGGTTATGTAATGCCTTCGGGCCCTTAAGGTTGAATAAATGAAATAATTAACAAAAAGTTAATTAGTGAGTTTTCGTTAATTAGTTGATTCTGCATTTAAATTTTTGTGCAAGTAGCAATGAGGCGGCGCGCCGCATGGTTCGAGAACTTACGGACCGAGCCTCGGTTAGCCCCGCCTCACCGACTACCGTCGAGTGGGAGTGGGAAGATCGAATGACCAGATTTCACGAAATTACAGAACACCATAGATTGCAGAGGCGTACATTCTTACCCAAAATTAAGCAAGAACCAGTCTGTAGAATGGCGGCAGTTACAGACCAGATCCTATCCGAGTCCAGCTATTATGCACCTAATACACCCAGATTTATGCCCAACGGAGAAGTGCAGACATTGCAACTCTAGAGCCTCCCTGGAGCATATCCTATGGGAATGCACGTCTGTAATACAGGGTAACGGTGATGCAGCCTCAAACAGCGACAGCCTCCGCGCGTGCTGGGAGTCTGCGTTGCTCAGCTCGGACCTGCAGCACCAACTCTGGGCCGTCCAGCGAGCCGAGGAAGCCGCCAAGGGCCCACAACCCTTGGCCGAAACATAGGCGGGTTCCAGGCCCACCCCACCAAACCGCAGGGCACTGAATAAAGTCATTTGAATGAGTGAATGAAGTAGTGTCCGCCGCCGCCTCAAGTAGACCGGCGCACAAACTGGAATTAAGCTATCTGCCACAGGCAACCTTTGAAAATTTTGAAAGTGTTCGCTGAAACATGCTGTATATATGGAAGCGTTGTCGTAGGACTAAGGCTCAAAATTTATTATGCCAACAGGTACGAGAAACTAGCTTCGTCCGTCGAGGTTGAAAATTTGAAAGTTTTAAACTTTAAACCTGTTTTGACGAAGACAGAAAAAAAAATAAGGCAGTGTTATACAAGCAGTTTGTAGGTATAGGAAGGGGTTCTTCGCAGAGTTAGCGCATGAGCCAACCTTTTTGTGTAATCAATCACTCGGGCTTGCGCGTGAACCTGTGCGTGGCGACAGCATCAAGGCAACGACGACGATAGTATGACGGCGGTGGCGTTAGGACCGTTAGGACAGAAAGAAGCGTTACGACGTGTTCCGTTACAACCCGTGGCAACCACCAATGTTTATCTATAACGTGGCGTAGCTGCCCTCATTCACGCGTTGCGCAACATTTGGCGTGGTATTCCGCGGAAGTCGCGCGTGTATACATTTCGAAATTCGACCTACCGCTCTGCACAGGCAAAAACAAATATGCTAGATCCAATGTACACTTTGTAATCTACGTGAGGCGAAGCTTTCAGTTAAGCGGGCAATCACATGTTATCAACTCTGCCTGCTTCATTCCTGCGTGTCTGGCATTACGGAAACTGCCGTAGGAGCGTGCGCTTATATTGCCTTCTATTTCTTATTTAGTCTAAACGTGCCACCTGTTCCCTGGCCAATTGCCCGTTGTGGGCGTGCGCCATACAGCGTGGAAATTATCGTCGCCGTTAACACGCAGCAATCATCTCAACGAGGTGGTTGGCGCTGTAGTAATAGAAGTAGACGTGCGCTGTGGCCAGTGTCAACCTTTGTTTATTGCAGAATAAATTTTTCAGAGTGATTTACTTCTAGAAATAAAACAAGCAAATAGTATTTTACGTGAGAATAAAGAGACAGAGTCTTTTCTTAATTTTCCTGCATTTTGAGGTACATGTATGAAATTCCATGAATATTTTTGTACAAGTTTGATAAAATTAACACAACACCTTAATATGCTTTAGGTAGTTCTGTCACAACCAAGACCCCTATTCTGGAGCGTTTCATTTCGTTTCCCTTTCTTTTAAAGCGAATAGCCTTCTTCGCCTCACATTCGCGACTATCTAGCGCTCTTCCTGTGTCGTTCTTTTTTTTTTCTCCTGAAGTATTTCCGTTTTCTGCAAGTGAGGCTTCAAACTAACCGAGCCTTCTGTTTTAAACAGTTTCCTTGCCAGTATCGCCGTTCCTTTTTTTTCTTTTGTGTGCGTGTGTGCGTGTGTGCGTGTGTGTGTGTGTGTGTGTGTGTGTGTGTGTGTGTGTGTGTGTGTGTGTGTGTGTGTGTGTGTGTGTGTGTGTGTGTGTGTGTGTGTGTGTGTGTGTGTGTGTGTGTGTGCGTGTGTGTGTGTGTGTGTGTGTGTGTGCGTGTGCGTGTGCGTGTGTGTGTGTGTGCGTGTGCGTGTGTGTGTGTGTGCGTGTGCGTGTGTGTGTGCGTGCGTGTGTGTGTGTGCGTGTGCGTGTGAGTGTGTGCGTGTGCGTGTGTGTGTGCGCGCGTGTGTATATGTGCGTGCGTGCGCGCGCGTGCGAGCGTGTGTGTGTGTGTGTGTGTGTGTGTGTGTGTGTGTGTGTGTGTGTGTGTGTGTGTGTGTGTGTGTGTGTGTGTGTGTGTGTGTGTGTGTGTGTGTGTGTGTGTGTGTGTGTGTGTGTGTGTGTGTGTGTGTGTGTGTTCGCGCTTTCAACCCTCAACGCACAGGACGTCTGCAGTCGTGCAACCGAGTCGCGGAGTGCGCCAGCTCGCTCTTCGGGAAACACGTCGCCTGAGAGATTTGCGACGTCTGAAGGTTTCAGATGCTGTACTGTGGAGTGCGCGAGAAGGACAGCCCCTCTACTCTCCCGCCGGCCTCTGCCCCTGTGGCAGGCTAGTGGGAGAGGCCTAAATAGCGACGTGGAAACACCTTCGTTGGGCATTACCACAAGTGCGTTCTGCAACTTCTCATATGCGACTTACGCCCTAAAAGAACGAATATGTCGAATTTTAGGGAAATAAGTTTAGTTAATTAGCCAAGCAGTCGCCTTTCAAGAAAGTAGTCCGAGTAACTCAAGACAACTGGTGACAATAGGCCTTTGGTCCCACTTGGGTGTGATTTGTATCGCTCTATATTTTTTCTTTGTTTATGTTTGGCTGTAGACACGTGAAACACGCGTACGTTGTATACGCTCCAATCTGTTCGTTGTGGAGCGTATGCTGTCATAGTGTGCGGTTACTGCTACCGGCTGGGATCGCTTGTCTGTGCTCCGAGATCACCTCCGTGTCTCAATAGAACAAATCATTTCTCAAACCATATACGTTACCCAAAGGCCGTACTTGTGCCTCTGTTTCCGATTTTACAGGCGTCAGCATTAGATGTCTTGTCATGGCTTACCCAACGCCAGCGTTCCACCGCCAAGTTGGCTCATATACAGAATGTTGGGCGTTCTAAATAAAAATCACGGAGTATTCGACGTGTACGTACTAGATGTGCTCCTTTGAACGGGTGTCTTCTAAGAAACCACGTGACCAACAACGAGAATTCGGTCGTAAAGATTTTCACCCAGCGCGTGGCATTAGCGACTGCACGAGCCTAAAGTGTTAAAAGAGCGTATAAACTATTTTGTAGGAGAAGTTGAGCATAGCGGTTAAGCGCCGAGGTTAAGAGGAAAGGTTACCTCAAGGCCAACTCCAATTTCCCTGCTCGACACGCGTCAAACGCAGAAATGTACTCATAAGTCCACTAACTGCTGAACCGATTTCAATGAAATTGGCTGCGTTTAGAAGAAATAATTTCACGGTACTAACTTTTGGAGGTAGAATATTGATGGTAGTTTCCATAGTTTCTGCGAGAATTGCCGAAAGTCAACAACTTTCACAAAAACTAAAGCATAATGTTTACAAATTGATAATTCTGTAGAAAATACAGATTTTGTAATCTTGTAAAAGGCGTCGGTTAAAGCATCTGAAGGAGGCAACTGTGACATGAGCGGTTTACAGCTTACGCCAAATTGTTGGGATGTTTGGGGGAGTTTTCAAAAACCTGAGTCGTCCAAAGTTTAACTGTTTATGGGAACGAGGCGTATGTTGTGACATGCCCTCGCTTCACTTTCACACTGAGAGAAAGGGAAAAACTTTCACGAGAGCTGAAAAAGGTTTGGCCTTGCCAAACATCTGCACCGCTACTATGCACTGGTGATTAGGACGGAACATGAAAGACAGGCATGAAAAACATTATCAAGGACACAGCTTAGACGTCCACGTGAAAAGAAAGGAAACAATCAAAATCAGAGAACAAGTTTCATCCTGTTATCACGCAGTACGATGGCAACAAACGTTCTGGTGTAGGACACTGAAGCAGCAGCGGCTCCCGCGATTTGGCAGCGCTTAAAGTACATAAGCTACAACGCTGGCGCTAGCAGCGACGATGGGTACGCCCTCGGGCAAACATTGTGATTGTTACGCGTATTCACAGACGTCCTTGGATAGGAGCTTAGACGCCTGCAACGGGCCGTTAATTGGCGCTCGAGGAGAGAGCCGGACGTTTGACGATGACATAACACGTGCTCAGCATCTTTTACTCTCTCTCTCTCTCTCTCTCTCTCTCTCTCTCGTTTGCTTTATTTTGTAAATATTACTTGCGCAGCTCAAAGTAAGCAAGACCGGAAAATACAGGAACGGGAGCTGGAAACTGCTTGGACGATATACGTATAACGCTAGTTACCTTCGCGAGTCCAGAAGGACGCCTCGACTTTACCACTTCCGCCTTTTTATTAGTTTTTGCTGGCTACTAATGCCCTCATGTCCTTCTTCCCTTTTTCTTTTGGGACGGGGAGGGGAGGGGGCTCCTAAATTAGGTCATTGTTTATGAACGATGTATGGTGCTGTGAGAGAGAGGGGGGGATAATGTATCGAGCAAACGCAGAGAAGTCAGCCTGAGGTATAGTGCCCGCTTATTCTCAAGCTACCGTCGGCTCTAAACTACTCCTCCAACGAATGCGCAGGAGTAAAGCGAAGACGTGCATTTGTTTTCCCACCAGCTGCAAGAGATGTCTTTCGCTTCTACTTCCATTACCGTTATTACTTTCCGCATCTCAATTTAAATAAAGAAAAACAAGCAGTTTGCCTCAATGGTGCCCTCGGTTTCTTTGTCTGTTGGTTTCATACGATGGTGTTTTATATCGTTATCGTGATAGCAGTTCGAAGCTTGGAGCTGGCTTTGCTAATCCGACCGCCATTTCCGTTGCGCCGCCGTCTTGGCTCCTGTATCGTCGTTTTCCTCGCAGTGCCTCTCTTCGCTCTCAGATTCGCCCTCGTCTTATGGCGAAGAAATAAGAAAAAGAAAATTACGGACACTACCACCTAAGGATCTCGCCATAGCGGTTTCTGGATTGCCACGTGCGATTTTCTCCTGTACCGCGAAAAAAGAAAGCAAAACGCCGCTATCTTCATTTGGCATTAGCCTTTCTTTCTTTCATTGGCAAAGCGAGCACAGCGCAGAAAACTGGCTCGTGTTACAGCTCGTGAGCTTGAGTTGTGAACTTGTAGCTAATGTGTCGGGACTTGTGACCTACTCGCCGAAACTCGTTTTCGAGGGCTCTTGCCCGGATGTATAGCTGCGTTCTTGCTAGAGTGTTGATCTGTCTTGTTGCACGTCGGAGCAGAGGAGTAGGCGGAGCCTCTACGAGGTGATAACATCTTCTTACGTACAGTTCGTTCAAACAAGAAGACACACCCACGGCGCCGTGCTTCCTTCTCTCGCTGTCCCCGTCTTCCGCTCTGTGTTCGATATGCGATGAATTACCAATTCACACAAACCACTAATCCTGTCAGCATCTTTTTTCATTGGAAATTCCCATGCCTCATTTGTCATGAGCTCTAGTTAACTAGTTTTTAAATAATTCTGATATCTCTTCTACTTCTTTATACCTCCTCTTTTTCCAGCTTTCAATTGTTTCTGTTCTTCCTACAGGGACTAACTGCTGAACAATACGATCTCCTTTCTAGTGCTCTATTCTTGAAGGTACTTATTTAGAAATACAGACAATATTACTAATAAATTCTATAGCTTTACTATTGTTAATTTCAATATTACTACTACTTTCTCCCTACTGCCCCCAGCTTCTTCGCCAATCCCTACCTTGTGGCTATTTGCCAGTGTATGAGATCATCCAACCGTGACCCTGCAGCCTTGCGCAACAGGGTAGCCGAACGCCCTCATTACGTGGCTATAGCGCAATATTAGAGATTGCGAATTGGTGCATACAACGTTTTGTGCGGCACACAGACTCTGGAAGTGATGGCGTCTAGGTACGCATTTTGGAGGCCTGTAGCAAACGAAGGCTTTCTGGACATCCTAAAAGAAACAAATTTGCGAAATATCGCCGTTACTTGATAGGCAAACAAGTAAGATGGCGCTGTTTACTTAATTTCTTGGTCAGGAAGTTGGTGAGGTGGGGGGAAGGAAGGTGGGGGGAAGTGAGGAGGAGAGAAGGAAGGGAAGAGAGGGGGGCTTCATTGTTTTCGATGCTGCTCTTGTGCCGAACCCTTTCCGGTTTATTGATTTCTGTAAGAATAACAATACCTGACAGGGTACGTCTGACCGGGAGAAAAACCGAAGTGACAAGCAGCGTAAGGAATCACAGTTGCAACAACACTGATTATACTATTGAATGAAGACTGCGTGGCGCAGATAGTTACCTTTTCCCGAAGTTTCGGAAATGTCCCCACGTTGAGGCACACCGAGCTCTGGCATTCGAGTTGGACCTCTGTTGCCTACCAACTAAAGCAGCCGACAGAACTTGCATCGTCGCAAATGACCTTCAAAGGATTTGTGACCCTAATTCACACACTTACATCTGAACATTTGAGCGTTAAATATGTCAAATCCTGCATACAATATGCACAGTTCGGGATAAAGGGCTTCAGCGCATTGCGTAAAACTATGCGCGAATTTGTGCCAGAAATCAAAATTTGGGCCTTAAATAGTCAGTGATGCGTTTGATAACGCGTGACATATGCAGAGGTTCAATAATTGAAACAAAAGCCAAGGTTTTCTTGTCGTTTTATTAAGCGAGGAAAGGAAAGGAAATAAAACTGCGGAAGATTTGGTAACCTCAACAGTGGTGAATGTCGCTAATAAAAAAAGGAAAATTAGAAAAGCCCAGCGTAGAGGAATATAAAGAAAATTGGGGGATAAGAAATAGAAAACATGAAATGTGAAACGCGAGTCCCGATCGCATGAGTACACGCGGGAAAAGTACTTCGGTATTCCAGGTATCCGTGGAACTCAACCTTGCATCTAACTCAATCTTGCAACCTTAGTCTAACGACCAAAGGAATGTTGATAAAAGAAGTGCTCTTAAGTAGTATTCATCTGAATGCCACTGTGCACTGCTCAGTATCTGTTGGGACATTCGGACCCTTGAAAAGGAGGCAAGTTCAACCTAAGCGACGGCTCGTGTTAGGGGCAATATGGTGAAAATTGCAGTTCTTCGGTCCGTCAAAAAAGTGACTATGCATCCTGAAGCTAATGAGGTGACAAATTCTCCAAATACCTCCGCCTGGTTGCTCGCTACTTGATAAGTAATGGAACTAAAAAAATTGCTGAGTCATCAGTGATACGTGCCTAAAATGCGGTGCGTACAATAGACGACGGGCACGGGCAAAATTGCACGAACTAGCGCTGACTTGCGATTTCGTTTCTTTTTGGGGAATCATATTTAAAAGAAAGTGTCAGGGGTTTGTCATCTCTGGCGTCTCTCGTGCGCTCTGCAGCGTGGCCGTGACGTACTACATCGTCTGTCACCGTATGTCTGCAACTGTTTCAAGGAAACCAAGTGAGATTGCGTTAATGCACATCAACGTTCTTAATGCTAACGCACATTAAAAAAAACGGTTTCATGTTAACGATTACGTCGCTGTCCACACTTTACACAAGTATCTCAGTAGAATATGGTCTGTTATTGATGTCGTGGTGTCTGCTCTGATTAAACTCTGAGCCACCAGGCGGTGCCACCACCCTGGCCGATCACGCTTACGTCTCCGCCGCCGGCAATTTGGTGTTCAGCAAACGGTGACACGTTCACGGGCAAGCTAAAACTGTCGCACACTTCGCTGGCGCGCCAGGTCGCTTTCTTCAGCGGTCCTCGCGACTGACGAGTGACCGCACGATGGCCTTCAGGGGCGAGATGAAGTTCCTGGGCACCGTCCCGTTGTAGCGCGGCAGGACATCGAGGGAGCGGCACGGAGCCGAGTCCTTTTGGTAAGTCCCGCAGATGACGCTGAGTATGTTGCCGAACACGTTGTCCGTCGTCTCATGCATCAGCTCGATGGCGTCCGGGTCCTGGCAGTGCTCAAGCAGGGCCTCCTCGCAGCAGGCGTAGAACTCGTGGTACTGGCTGAAAGCGCGCGATAAAGAACCGCAAAGCGGGGGAACGTAATCAGTGTACTACAGATCCCGTACTAACGTAATTAGTGAACTACAGAGCCCGTATTTTTTTATAGCGCAGCTCTTAGGCGGCCGTTCCAGCGGCGAACGTCGGCGTTGTCCCATGGCGTCGGCGAGACCGAGCTAACACGTGCTGCGCAAAGAATGAAAGCGAACGCGGAGCGCAGCGGCAGATGAAAGAAAGGCGACAACTAAGGAGAATGGTGCAGCCGAACCATGGAGGCGGAAGCGGAGGAGGAGCGGTGGGGAGACGATCCTGCGCATGTGCAGAGTTGCTGGTGGCCTAGGCATCCGCAGCCGTGTGGACGATCTCATCTCATCTGCGCTCGCGAGGGTGGGAGGAGGGAGGGGGGCAGGGTGCCGTAAGGTGGGGAGAGCTACGCTCGTCCTCGGCGTCAGCTGTTGACGTCAGTCCGCGATACCAGCGTTTGTGACGGGGGTCACTGCTACTGCAAGGGGCGATGGCGAGCAGCTACGAGTAAGGCTCGCTGTGACGCTCTTTTATATATATATGCGTTGTCGCCGCTGACACTGGCAGCCCGACTTCCCCGCTACGAAGGGCGGCTATCGTCGTTTTTCGAACGAAAGCGTGAGAGTAAAATCCCAGTGCCGCACAAGACGGGCTGTGCGCTAACAATGGCTACGATATGGCACCACAGTAGCGTGCATCGTCTTTGTGGAAACAAAGCGCTGCATGAGCGGAGGTATGTCTACGGAAGCTTATCGTTACTTATCGCTACTTAGCGTTATTTATCCGGTGCTAACGAGGATATGAGCGTCACATTAAACCTAGAAGCCAAAAGCGTTCCATATTTAGCTATTTCTATTTTCGAAAGTTCTGGTCTTCTTTTTCTTCCTTTACACTGCCAGGTATGGGAAGTTTGGTCGCTAAAGAGGTCGGCAATGCCAAACTCTTACCAAAGAAAAACAGCAGACAGAAATGCAACGAAATCGCAGAGAAGTGAGAAAACAAGCCTCTATTCATCGTGCAGAAAAAAATAAAAACAACGAAAATTGGTTTCCTGAAGCACAAGAAAAGCGTAAGCGTGAACAGGTTATGGGAACATCAGGGACACTAAAAGGGCACGTGAAATACTGTTCACAGTGAAGCGATCAAGTCACTGTCTGCTAGAAAATGTCGCAGAGCTTTCTGTAGTTCCGATAGATTGCAGGGCTCCAAATTCAGCGTGCTTACGCACAAGCAAAATGAACGTATACATCACCGAAAGAGCATACAAATTCTCGAGAATTCAGTTTTGTAATTGGAAGGAGAGCATTTACTCGCGCGTCATGCACTTGGCAGCACGTGACTATGTTGAGCGAAGGAAACTTCCCAAATAGGTAACGTCGAGGCAACGTCTAGCCCTTTTCGTCGCATATATGTGCTAGCTTGAACATTGTCAAATTCCACCGTATTGTCGAAGTCGCATCTTGTCGGCTCTGGTTGGCTCAGAGGCCTGCTACGGCTTCCCTGATCAGCTCAAGACGCCACCATTGCAGAATTAATTTGGCATTATGGGGAAGCTTAGAAGTGTGCATAAAAGGTGCTCCAGGCAGCACGCCGCACGAAGATGCGCACAAAATCGAAAAAGGACTCTACCTAGCAAAGAGGGAACACAATCGCCTGCCCGGTTGTTGCCAGCTGACACGACTGCGAAAGATAGCTCGTAAGAGTTTCCTGGAATTACTCCCCTCTTAAATCTTTCGGAAATCACGAACGGCATTCACTCGCGTTTGTACCGAAAGTCTATAAATGCATAAGAAGGTCAATGGAAATGCGACGGAATTTCTATAACTTTTATTGATACGGTACTTCCCTAGACTCTGCACGACAGGCTTCCCTTTGATGACACCGTCACAGTCGATCGCATTAGCGGGGTGTTAAAACATTTATCTGTCGACATCTTTTGATAATAAATGGCGCCAAACGAATATTGGATACGATATCAGTGGACGACAGTTTTGACTGCGATACACACATTGAACCAGCGTGGCTCCTTTGATGCGCCTTTGCTACCGCCGCCCCTTTGCCTGCTACCGCCGCCCCTTTGCCTGCTACCGCCACTGATTGAAAACTATAGCGTGTATTCGGTAAGGCCAACATTGCGAAGGTAGTTGTACCGCCGAACAGTGTTGGGCACCAGTTTCCAAACGCTTCTCACAACACCTTCGACGAATTGAAAGAGGCGCAACTAGTCTCCCAACAACGCAGACTACAGCAGACCCCATCTGGCAGGGAGCTCCTGAAGAAACTAGGCTGCGCCGATCAACTTCAAGAGATACAGAGGACCGAAACAATTCCGGACGAGTATCGCAACACACTGAAAGTAGCACCCATACCCCGGAACATACAATGACAAATGCCCCTGGTGCCACGAAACACCCACGCTGTATCACATAACGTGGGCATGCCAGAAGATAGACGTGGTACCCGTTATACCAAACCCGAGTGCGGAGCAATGGGAGGGAGTGCTCTCCAGCGATCGCCAGGTCGACCAAGAAGGTCTGATTCGGCGAGCACAACTGGCAGCAGCATCCAGAGGAGCCCTGGACTAAGGGCAACCGACCGTTGTGCTAGAAGATGGACGATTCCATCTGAAGACCGCAGAAGACCAGTGAATCTAGAGCTGATAAAGTTTTTCACTCACTCACACACTCAGTGCTGCATCAGGAATGACACAAAACGTGTTCTCTCGTTCGTACAGATCAATGTCTTATGCAATTACGCACACGTGGACACCTAGCGTGACATCTGTCTTACCATATATGTGATATCGCCTTTAAAGAAAGGTTCACGTTCTAACGCGGCAGTTTATTGCACCCAGGCTAGAACAAAAACGCTGGCTGGTTTCTAATGAGGTGCGAATTCGATCCCTTGTCGCCGAAGAAAAGTGACCGAGGCGTCTTATACCGTATACTATAGCGGTACAACGAGCGCCTGCAATCGTTAGATGCGTGCCTACATTGGCACTTTACGATAAGAGCGTGAGTTGACTTAGCTGCAGTTGGTCAGCAATGATTTTCTCTCGATGACATACGAAGTTAAGCCTAGAGGGACTATGAGGGTGCATGTCCCACTCTAGAAGCAGCCCACGCATAACTTTTACTCACAAACAAAATAAGGAAAAAAACACCATCGTAGCTACAGGCGTTGGCACTTTGCCACATGACCCTTCCACGACGGTAGGCTATCTGTAGCTGCCCTCATTGATGAACTTCGCCAATTATCCTGTCCAACTTGTGTCATCGGTGTGTTCGCGGCTGTGTACAGAACTTGCGTGCGTAGGCAAATGGCGATACCTCAGCTCTGCTGAACATCTTTTGTAATAATTGTAGTAGACCACGTGTTTGTGCCACGGAAGACCTTTCTCGTCTCTCTCGGTGAAAGGGAAAATTGCCCTCCAGCCGACTGGTAGCATGGATATATTAAAGAAACCCACACACAGGTGTTTATTTATTTTTTCTTCAGAAAGAAAGCTACTTAGTTGAAGAAAAATTCATACTCATCCGGGGATTGAACCCGACAACAACGCCATTCCTGGGTGGTTATGTATCATCTCAGCTAGTCGGAAGGCTTGAAGATTGCAGAGGGGGGCCGAATTTATCGATAACTCGAAACACAGGGCCACATATTATGGCAAGTCGGTTCTGCAGAAGATCACAACGTGGAGGAAGCTTCATAAAAGGCAAAAATTTTCATCAACTATAGAATGTAGCACGAAGCTACAAAGGAATCCTATAGGGGTTGCTCGGAAAGAAAATCCTCATATCGGTATAAAAAAATACGGATAAAATTCAGATGTCAGATGACATTCAGACATACTATACTGCTTTCTGAAGAAAACAATGAAAAAACTAGCGTACCGGGAACGAATATATACCTGAACTTCCGTTTGCCCTGTTGTTGGATTTCAGCGCTCAGGATTGTGGTTTTCACAGAATTGCCCCATTCGGGCCTCTTTGTCTTACTTGTACTTGTGCACAAAAAGTATACAAGTATACAAATCCTTCAAAGAGAAACTACCACTCTTTTAATAAAACCCCTGCGCTGTGGGTACGCAAACGCTGCTTGCAAAGAAACTCTAACTATACGATTTGTCGAGCGCAATTGTCGTGAACAAGTCTAGCAAACAAACACATAATTATGGGAACTTGTGAATCGGCGCTTTTTAACTCCCTACCTATATTCAGGCTTACATTAGAAGTAAAAAAAAACAATCCTACTGAAAGGCAGCGACATTTTGTTTCATTCTCGTAGAGCGCTTGTGTTCCGAGATATTCCTCATCGAGTATGTCATATTAACAGGCTAAAGTATACGCTTTCGCAGCGTTCAAAAATTTCTTGAGTACCATGCAGAAGAACGGATGAACTAGCGTTTAACCATAAAAATATTATGGGGTTTTGCGTGCCAAAACCACTTTCTGATTATGAGGCACGCCGTAGTGGAAGAATCCGGAAATTTCGACCACCTGGGCTTCTTTAACGTGCACCCAAATCTAAGTACACGAGTGTTTTCGCATTTCGCCCCCATCTAAATGCGGCCGCCGTGGCCGGGATTTGATCCCGCGACCTTGTTCTCAGCGTTTAACCATAAAAGCGCTGTTTACTTACGGCTGTCGCCTTCTTAGGTTCTGTGATATTGTCGTTTTTGATTGCATTGGTGCTGAGATTTTCTTGATCACTATATCCCTGTGTTGTCCTGACGGCCTCGCCGTAATGTCGTTGTGAAGGCACTAACGGTTCGTCTACTCGTTTTTTCTTTAACAACTATGTGCATAAATGTGTAAAACTACATGTGGAACTGTCTGCACCACCCATGCAATGAAACCAGCAGTAGCCGGTGCAGTACTTGTGCGGCATATTCTTCTTCTATCATGTCAATAAAGAAAATATAATAATAATAATAAGGAATAGAGCCGCTACTTTCCACAACACACTGGAGAGGCTATGAAAGTGAGAAATAATCAGGAGGGTCACAAGAATGTCGCTAATTCGATCGCGCCGCACATACCACGGAGTGGCTCAATCCGTAACTGTTTAAAAGCGGAACATCATTTTAGATAAGTTAAATTGGGCACGTATACGAAGAATATTTTTACGAAATCTGCGAATACAGTTTTGCTCGTGAATCACACAGAAGCGCAAGACGTTAACAAAGTACTGTGGGAAGGTAAAATAAAACTATCACTGTCACGAGGAGAACAGCAATAACTGAAGCCGAGATTTTGAATGGGTATGCCTGAAAGCTACATCAAGATGTGGGCAATAAACGCCAACTAACACATCCTGTAACGCTTCAAAGTTACATTAAATATTGCTTATGAAACTTTAATTAAGGCCAATACTACAAGTTGCGTACACTGAGCTGCGGCAGTATTGGAGAAGGGATTACACTAATAGCCTGTGTCGTGGGTACTGAATCTCGGGACTTTGCCGGATTGTTGCCAGTGCTTTATTAAACCCTTTCAGCCACAGTGTATCCATATGGAGACGCAACCTACTTTTGAACTCTGGTACTAGTGACGACAATATAAAAATATTGTTTATAGCGTTGCAGGTAACCCTCTGCTAAAGAAAAAAAATACAAGTCAATTTATTACAGCGGGTGACTAAAGAGAGTGCTATTTTGGAATGCGCACTGGCAGGTTCCACGAGAAGTTGGACGTCTTGCTTTGCATCACTGCTGTTGATCGATTTTCTTGCATCGCGGGGGCCCTGGACCCAATAATGGCCACCACATCAGCGTGTAACAAGTGTTCTTCTTTTCGTGATATAATGCATAGTGTATAGGATGTCAATATCCGTAATCAACTATTTCTCGTAATTGCGACAGTTGTGTGCACGCTGGTTTGACAGTCACATTGTAGTTCCAATGTTTTAAAGATAAAGACTTTCTTGGCAAGTTGCCCACACTTTTCCATATTGGGTATGCTTCTTTTCTTCTATTTTGTGGGCCGATTACGGAGATAGCACAGTCTAAATATAAGTGCCACAGGGAACACAGGGTATGTGGCATTGGGTATCTGCCACTGGGGCATCTAGGTATAGGATGGCTTTGATAAGGATGATAATGATGATGATGAAAACAGCTAACATAATGCGGGGGCTTATTTAATCTCCAGTTGCCGTCAGTCATTCGTTGTCCCTCCGGCACGGCTCTCATGAAAACGTTTATGGTTCACACACCCCATTCTCAGCCCCAACACGCTAAGGAAGACTATCTGCCTGAGCAAGTTGGATGTGAGCGTGGGTGTGGTGTCAGCCTCTGGTTGTGTCACGCCGTCTTTCGTCGACGTGAAATAGAGGATGAATCGCCTTTCAAGATTCTTTTTTAGGCAATCTTTGCATCCAGCTTTCCGAAATACATATAAATTTGAAGTTCTCAAAACCATGCCGTCATATGTCGTGAGTGAAGGAAATTTAGTTTCAGAGGAGCGCGGCGGGGCTACATTGGCATGATCCGCTTTGGTGGGAAAGTGCCTTCAACGGTCCTTCAAGCATTACCCGCGCGCTTAGCTCATTCTGACTGAAGACTGTAATCAAGTAATCTTACCAACAACCGTACGGAATCTTGAGCTTTCGGGGCACACTGTGGGCCGTAACGTACAGGTCTTCCTGGTACTTCACCACACAGCCGTGAATTTTCTCGCCAGCCCGGTTCATACACTTCACGTGCCGGAAATAGCCTGCGTTGATGCACAGAAAGAAATTGAAAATTCGCTATTACCACATAACGTAAATTAAGCTTCGGACAAATAGGAACATTTGAAGTTTATCCCATGCTGTAAACGCTTAATCGACGCAACTTCAATGTTGTCGGGAAGAGCGTTACGACAATCCCATCTTTGATACTCTCTTTAAAAGGTGATCTATTGTGAATGTGCTTAGCATCTTCTTACTTTGTGAAAGTTTCTGGTTTTATGTGAACTTGCATAATTTTTCATGTTTTTCATACTGTGACCACACAGATAGAGGCAGTTCTGGTAACGCATGCAGTGACGTTCATATGTCACCGATACAGAGGACTCTTACTAGGCCTATTCTATGGAAAGTGTCGCATATGTTAGCTCAACAGATTTTTGGTGTAAAAGGAAATCACAATCGCAGCAGTTTTCTTCGAGCGCAGTCGAACTCATAGTGCTGAAATCGCGGGATTCGTTGCTTGTTCGAACAACAGGAAGGGCTGCAGAAAACCGGGAGGCTACAGTGTCCGCTCAGAAACTCACCTGACGTGCTAAAGCGATGTGACTGGTTACTTACCAACAGCAAGTCCTGCGGTAACCTAAACATTATTTAACTATAAAAAACAGGCCTGCAAGGGATTTCTGTTTTCGTCCTGTTCAACAGCCAGCAGAATTTTGCTGGAAAGGAAGAAAATATTGGACAGCAAGAGTGCGTCAACAAAGGAAACCTTAGATTCGAAAAAGGAATTTCTTGCCACCGCAGTTGTAGTGACTAGAGAGAGAGAGAGAGAGAAAGGCAAAGGAAAGACAGGGAGGTTAACCGGAGATTGTCTCCGGTTGTCTATCCTGTACTGGGGGAGGTGCAAGGGGGTGCGATAGGTGAGAGAGAGAAGGATTAAAAAAGGGAACAAGAAAAACTACACACGCCCAGGTACACACAAACTGTTTCTGTGGGCACTGTCACGCAGCGCGCAAAGGCGTTTCTAGTGTTATGCAGTGTCACCATACAGTCCTGCGTCACACAGTGAAGTCACAATCTGTCAGAAAGTCAAGTGTCTTTTAAATACCGCAGCAGCGCCTTCATGGCCGATCGCGCTGATGTTCGCGTAGGCCGGTGTCCAAGGATCTTGTTTTCTGTCAGTGGGCACTCGTCCAGTTTGCCTAGGGTGGCTGAGAGGGCTGCTCTTTGCGGGTTAAAACGAGAGCACTGACAAAGAAGGTGCGCCATTGTCTCATTGCACCCACAGAAGTCACAAAGTGGGCTGCTGGACATTCCGATAAGAAAGCAGTACGCATTTGAAAATGCTACTCCAAGCCATAGGCGAACTAGAAGGGTGCAGTCGCGTCGTGGAAGCTCGGGCGGAATACGGAGTTGTAAATTAGGGTCCAGGGGATGTAGGTGTGCACTTGTGAAATCGGATGAATTCCACCTAGCTAATGTCAGGTCGTGTGCAAGTAAGGCAAGTGTTTTCGCTGCGTCGGCTCTCGAAAGAGGAATGGCAGCGCAGTTGACGCCGTCATGGGCAGATCGGGCAGCTGCGTCTGCTCGATCATTGCCATGTATGCCACAGTGACTAGGCAACCACTGATATATGATATCGTGTCCTTCGTCAACTATTGGATGGTGTACTTCTCTGATCTCTGCGACGAGTTGTTCATGTGATCCATTGCACAGTGCTGAGTGTACACTCTGTAGGGTTGCCTTGGAATCACAGAAGACTGACCATGCATGGGGTGGTCCCTCCTGAATGAAATGAAGAGCCGCACGTAAGGCTACCAGTTCAGCAGCTGTCGTTGATGATACACGTGACGTTTTTAGCTGTAGTTTGACCGATCTTGTTGGTATCACCAGAGCAGCAGCTGAACTTGCAGATGTTACTGAGCCATCAATGTAAACGTGTACGCGGCCACTGTTCACCTGATGTAAAAGTTCTAATGTGGCCTGCTTCGGGGCAAACGACGGCATGTTAGCCTTCTTCGTGATTCCTGGGATGGTGAGGCGTATAGTGACTAAATTTATCGGCCAAAATATGGCATGACGTGAGGATACGCAATTATGCGTGCGTCTAATAACAGAACCCATCATATGCATGTAATCTACTGTCACACGTAGCTTTTAAGGCCATAGTATTACAGGCAAACTGCCCCGACTTTGCAGGTATGCGTCCGGTGAAAAGCATGTGCCGATCCCGAAGGTACCGCAATCTACCACAGGGCCTCAAGGCACTAGCTATCACGCCAGAAACTGCCAGAAATGCCAGAAACTGTCACGTGACGCACACGCGAGTCGTTTTCAAAGAGCGACTTGGACACGACACAAGCGCGCGTGCGATTGTGCTTCGATCCCAACATCATTGCAGTGCCATTGCGCCGTCGACGACGCATTCCTTTGCAGTATTACAGGCGAACTTCGCGCACCTCTGGAGGTATATACCTCACAGAAAACTCGAGGTGCGTTGAGAACACGCGAGCGCCCCCGTCCGAGTGTGCACGAAATCGCAAGTTCGTAAGAAACACGAGGTACGGAAGTATCACTCTGATAAATGAGACAGTGCAAGGCGGCGTGCATGACGCACCAGCGCGCACCTGTCGAGGCGTCACAGTGCTCACGATTTAAGTATGTTATCGCGTACTTAGATACTCAGCAGTGCTAAGTTCTGTCCCCGGAGCAAGCGTACTTCTTTCTCCGCCGTTCTGTATTTACTTCTTTGATTTTGATGAAGTGGACTACCAAAACCTTAAAAGCAGGAAATTTCTACGGTTCCGAAGCACACCGATTTCAACAAAAGAAAGAAAGCCACTGGCGCGGGCAAGGCATAGAACCCCGTCGGAGCAGGTTTCTTGGTAGGTGTAAAGTCAGCAGAGCACTAATCGAGGAGCCGCGCTATACTCACGATTGTGTGCTGGGTGCGTGACGTCGCACTTGCCTTCCAGCTCTTCCAAGACTGCATTGACGGCCACCAGGGCGGCGCCTCGCGTGAATCCCAGCAGGCACTGCGTCGTGTAGTCCTTGGCGCAGGTGGCGCTCTTCAACTCCTGCCTGTAGAATACGGAAAAGAAAAGGTTTATGCGCCATGCATGCTTACTGTTCACATGCTGCCCTCATCCTCGATCCTCGATTAGGCGCCTGTGGCGATTCCAGTTAAGCGCAATTGTTTTAGCGTTATCTAACTGGTCGACTCAATTCCGGAATAGTTATGCTCCAACCTCGTCACTTAATACTGGCCAGCTGCAACAAAATTTCACATTTGACTAAATCCGTTATGAATGACCAGAATATGCCACTCAAGCAATAATGCCAAAGCCTCAGGGCTCGTAGGTGTTTTTTTAATTATTATTATTATTAGCAGTCTCTGAACTGCAGCTAGGTGGACAATCGCTGCCACTAGGGGTTTGCGGTTACGACGTAAGTGCCAGCACGTAGTATGTCAGATTTCTCAGCCCACCGCGGGTGGCCCTGGACGGTCCTCAATCTCGGAAGTCACGCCAAGGAGCTGCATAATTTCCAGCGAGCGGTAATGGTGGCTTCTTTTCCTTTTTTTTTTTCTGCTTAAATATCAAGAACTTCAACTTTTGCGAGCCTTTCCTGGCGCATACAGCCGCATTTTAAATGTAAAATTTACACCGAGGAAGCTTTATAGCTACAATATGTGAGGCTTTTTATGCTACCCAAAATATCATCGCATCGGTATTCGAGAGGGACAGTTGCAGGGTACACTTCTTTAAATGCGAAGCACTTCTTGTTGAACACTTGCCACCTTAACAGTAGCTATCTATCTAGCCGCCTACGTCTTGGTGCTCTCAAGGTCGTTTCGTTAATTTGGTATGTATCACAACGTATGACAAGAGCGTATGACCAACATTACTGATGGGCCATCACATGACTTTCATGACATGCGTATCATGTAGGTCATGAAACAGCCGCCTACGTCTTGGCATGTACCAAAATTGGCATAGTATCACAAGAGTGTATGACGAGACATAAATGATAGGTCATGACATGAATGTCATCACATGCTTCTCATGTAGTTCATGAAACAGCCTTAGTCTTGATGCTGAGATCTCATGGTCGTTTCGTTAACTTAATAGGTTCTCCACACATTTCTTCGCATAACAGCGATTCCCACAGGATGTGGGATTTGCCGGCTTTCTTTCTTTTTTTCTTTTTTTTTTTGTTCTTGCCACTGAACAATCACTGTGGCACTTTACCTTCCTTCATGCGAGACTTTTCGCTCCGGGGTGAATTGGCTGCACCCACCGAAGTGGCTTAGTGGCTGTGGCGTACTGAGCACGTGGCCCCGGGTTTGACTCCCAGCCGAGGTGGTTGTGGTCCGACAAGACTGAACTATAAGAAACCCTCGTAAACCGAGCTCTACATGCTCGTTAAGGAACCTCGATCAGGTGATCTAACTTACCCTGCAGTCTTTCAGTACGGAGTCTCTCATAGCGTGCATTTTGCTTTGAGACATTGGATTATTCAGTCAATCAAGGAATCAAATTAGTCCGGGGTTAAAATCAGCACATCTGCTTTAGAAGTGCGCTGCCGCAAAATATTAATGAAGAAGATACCGTCCTGGAGAACTGATATCACGTGTACATCCGGGTTGCTTCCGAGCGTGGGTCCACGGTTCGCAGTTTAATTCTCTTCGCCACCAACCTACGCCTAGAGAGAGGACAATATTTAAATCCTAAATAAAGAAGTTTGTACCAGAACCATGATGAAATGCTTCGTTCAGGCTGTCCATCAATTCCATGGTGGTGGTGACGATGATGACGATGATGAAAACATTTATTGAGGGAGTAAGATGGTCTCGGAGATCCTATGGGTGGGGCCCCAGGGGCAGAGCTCCACTGGCCTCGGCTACCAGCCGGACTTGGTTCGCAAGCACCATTTGTACCCTTGGGTCCGAGCTGGAGAGCTGTACCTCCCATTGCTGCATACTGGAGATTAAAGAGGCACTAAAGGCAAATACTAATTCGACGTGGACTGTTTAATTACCATTACAGAAACCACGCAAAGCTTGTTTCGTGCCAAGAAGAGACTAAGTTTACGAGAAAATTACATCTAAAAGGTCCAAATACCTTCTTGGAAATTCTAATCTCCCACCAGCTAACCGGGGCAGTGATGATGTTGCATACGCCATCACCACCGTTTGCTGCCGTTGGTGAGTAAAACGGTGCCCGACAGATGGTGGTACCGAGGCAAGACAGAGCGATGGATTCACCGCTGCAGCTGCTTTTTGTTCAAGTGGCGTAGGCCGTTCGGGCATCCCGCGACATCCCATGGAAGTTGAATTCTCTACTACTTGCAGTTCGTGCGTGTTTCGCGAGCCAGCAAAACCAGTGCAGTACAACACGATAACGAAACTACTGAAACGCGAAAGCGTGGGCGACACGGAGTCGAGCGATAACGAAACCTTTCGACTGACCGCGTCATTGTCAAGGGTAATTTCAACGAGTTCTTTTTTCGCAATATGAAATATAACTGGACAAGTAGCATTTTATTTCGCCTTGTAATACAATGCAATGCTATTTTTTGCAAGGAGTGGTTGAGTACTAGTGACATGATTTAACTAAGAAGTGCTTTCGTCATCGGGCAAGTACTTGAATGTCCCGGTGGAGTCACTAATCATGTTCTGCATTTACCTCAATTTCTCGATTATTAAGGCTCTGTTGGTGATAATACTAACGCCTCAGAGATTCTCCAGCACTAATCTGTCCCTACAGCTTGAGTTAATATTCGCCTTTAGTGCCCCTTTAATCGTTTACCTGGGTAATTATCCAGACTTCGGGGTTTCCTCTCACGCCCCCACGAAATGCGAAACAGACGCCAACAAAGCTGGTGTTGTAAAAAGTAACCTCTACTTGTTGCTCAGCTAATTGGTTCATACTTGCGGGATAACACGACGCGACACAACACAAAAAAGAATTCACAGAACCTCATCTCACGATGACTGTCGACGGTAATGCATTTAGCATATAATAAATATATCGACACAAAGTATTGCCGCCATTGAAACAAGTTATGTATGAGGTGTGTACTGCAACGGGACTCCTTCTTCGTGCTTCCTTAAGAAAACTCGGCTCCATTTAGAGCCCCCACTGCGAATCCTGCGCATGGCCCCCGAAAAGCATGATGGGCCACCGCGTGCCAACGGTTAGAATCAAGTCATGCCACAGCCGTGCTCCTCTAGCAGGGTGCTTTCTGGTCACGCTGCGCCATCTGGTGGCGCTGGCGAGAAGTCTGGGCGTGGCCTTCGAGACCGGAAACGTGGCGCGCCGATGCGTCAATACGCTGATAATTGCTGCCTCGCTTGCTGCACGCCCAGTGGCGCCTACTCAGCGATTAGAACAACAGAAAGCTGAGCTAGTTGGTAAGGATTCATTATGCAAAAAAGGTGCGGCGTGCACACAGGACACAAGAGAAGCGTTCGTGTTGTCCACTTCTCTTGTGTCCTGTCTGCCCGCCTCACCTTTTTTACTCAGCGATATAAGGTGGCGAGTGATTCACTAAAGGGCAGCACATGCCCAGTGCATTCACGAAGCAGCTCGCTAAAGCATTGGTGTAAAAGTCGCTCATTGAAAAGGGGCGCCTGCTCCGCGCATTTGTGGCACAGCTTGCTGAAGCGTCACGTTGCTGTCCTTGAAGAAACTGCGTCACGTGGGTTTGATTCCGCAGCATGCGCGGAACTGAGAGGATTTTATTAGTTATTTACAGAGGTACATTCCCAGTACCACACACCTAGTTGCCTATAATTCAGCGTAAAATATGTTAAGCGAAGAGTGGCGGATACCCAGGGACCCAATTGGGCATCAAAGAACTTCATCAAGAACCCAACCAGCGCTCCAAGTCGGCGCTAAAGAATTTCATCTAACAGCGCGACCTACCCAGTCCGGCATCTACAACGACCCATGTCGGCGGCAAGGTAGTTCCTTAAAGAGCAGCATCTATGTACACGTGTGCCACTTAAACGGTGACTAAAGTTGACCCGACGGTTGTTTACGAACACTGTTCCCGCAGCACCGAAGCTCGATGCTCTATCCATCCGACCATGAAGTACACAATGACGTATCTTGGCGGAAAAGCGGTTGGATGCAAATATTCAAATTTCAAATATTCAAATTTTCTTATTTGATACCGCTTCGAGTCCTATTACAGCACTTGGCATGGACCCGACGATCTTATCCCACTACGGCAATGACGTGCGCCCATAGTAGATACCAATGTAAAACAAAGCTGCAATTTATGTAAGAATTACGTTGTCGGTCCTGGAGCAATGTATGGGTGCAATGAATTCACTCACTTGCAACTCTGGGCAAGTTTCTCCGGCGTGTCGGGTATCTCGGGGCCCTTGGCGAACACGACGAAGTCAGTGCCGCAGGCATCGAGGACGTCGTCGCTGCAGCTGGGGTCGTCCTTGAACTGGGCGAGAGCGCACTCTGCGAGCGTTTACGTATTCTGATATCGATCGCCGTGCATACGCCCCGTGCGTAAAAAAAAAATAACAACAATAAGCCTGCGCTCAAGCACGACGCGAGCATTTCAGTGGACTAGGTGATGGCCATATCTGGGCAGGCGTCTAGCCGTTATATGCTGTGTAGTGGTTCACGAAATGGCGAGGTTAAAAAAGATTAAGAAGTATTTGTAAACGTTCGTTCGAGGCGCATCGAGAGCAGCGCTCAGAGAGTTTCCTTTCGGACTAGTTTGTGCGTGCAGTAAAAATAAGTGTCGGAAAGTACCAGAAAGGGCACGGAGGTTAACCATGCAGGCGACCGGTTCTCTGTCCCAAAGGTATTGAACGAAGAAAAAGGCGAAGGAAAAAGCAGAGAGTTCGCGTGCACAGTAACAGACACAGGATGTCTTATAAGCGCCTGCTCAGGTTCGTTTGCTTTAGAAAAATCAACAGAGTTGGCATATACAGGGTGTTTCAGCTAACTTTAGCCAGAGTTTTAAAAAATGCCGATGCACTCTAAGAGGACGCGACCAAGTGCTTGTTGCTCATTTTTGTATGTAGTATGTCAGGCTATCTTTGTTTTTTTGCTTAATTAGATAATTAGTCAAGATTAATTAACCATCTTCTGAAGCAACTAAGTTAGGCAACAAATTCCAATTGGAAAGTTGCAGAGCGCTTTACAAAACGCCCGACTAGACAGTTTATAACTTTCTATTAAGTATTAGTGCTTTTCAGCTTACTCCGGATGGGCCCATGAAATACGAAAAGATACCACGTGACATACCCGGTAGCGCGCCTTGATTGCAGCGCTCCCAAACGGTCCGCGTATACAAACGAACCTAGGATCTAGCAGGGCGTGCTACCGCTTAAAAGTTGGCAGGGCAGTGACGAAGGCGTTGGCTGTGCGATTTACGCCAGCGATGTGCTTTTCTCGCGGCAGTTCGTAATAGCGATAAGCACAAGCAGACGCAGCACACCCAGCTAAATGTTATGTTCGTTTGCGCGCGGAACGCTTGGGAGCAGTGCTATCACGACGCGCAAGCGGGCGTATCACGTGGTGTTCTTTTTTTTAATATATTTCGCGAACATCAGCAGTAAGCTGAAAAACACTGATACTTAATAGATAGAAAGACAGAAACTGTTTATTCGTAGGTTTTGCAAACCACTCTGCAACTATCTAATTGGATTTTTTTCGTACCTTCGTTGCTTCAGAAGTAGGTTAAATAATCTTGACTAATTACCTGATTAAGCAAAATACAAGAAGTAGCGTGACACACTACATACAAAAGTGAGCAACATGCATTTGGTCGCGTCGTCTTAGAGTGCATCGGCGTATTTTTAAACACTGGCTAAATATTACTGAAACACCCTGTGTAAGCTGTCTTTGTTTATGATGGCTGAGGCCAAGCATCCCGGATTTATGCTTCTGCAAAGGGTCGAACGTCCGGTCAGGCTGAGTGCACTCCGAAGAGGCTGACATCGGCCGTCCAAGCGAGTGCAGTGGCAGAAGAGGGGCTTGAGGGCCTCTTCACATTCGCAGTGGTCGCATGTGGTGGAGTCCGCCATTGCAATGAGGGCGTAGACAAGAGAAAGTGGTTGCTGGAAGGTGTAGAAGCACCCACAGGTAACTTACACAGTGGCGAGTGGTTACGGGTTACTGGAATTCGCACATGGAAATTCAGAAAGGAACAGGGTGCTCTAAAGGGACGGGAAAGGAGGACAGACACTTCAGCTGTGTGTGCGAAAGCTTAAACAGCCGCAAGAACTTTCACATGCAGTTTGGAGCTGATGCTGTTGCCCCCTCATGGAAACCATCTAAAACCTCGACAACTAAAATGCCAGAATTTAATTAATTAATTTTAAATATTACAAATAGTATGTTTCCTTTCTTTCGTTTGTTATGGCACACGTGAGCTACGTTACAGGAAAACAACTTTTCGTGGAAGCTTTGGGCAAATAATTCGTATTAACAGAGCTAGCAAAAGGCAAGGACAAAGACAGCGGCTGGCACGTGTTTTTGTGTCACCTCGTGTTAACATTCGATTGCTGAGCTATTGATTGACCGGTGCGACGACGCCGGTGCCACAGCAGCTACGAAAATTTCCAATTTCATCCAAATAAATCACTCAATCGCACAGGACGAGAACTTTTTTTTTTGTGCTCGTCTTATGATCGTGCCGTTAGTAGGTTATCATACATTGCAAACTATAACCCAAAGCAACGCTTCCTTTTATTAAAGGAGACTTTATTTGCAGCTTAGCGCGGACCATGTTTTTTGCCTGCCGCGTTATTAAGGGAAAACGTACCTTCCGTTCACAAATGCTGATCGAACTAGCCAAGAGACTCGGTAACATTATAAACAGCATTAGAAAGTTCATCGGCCGTTAATGTGGTAATGTCGTCTGCTAGCTAAGCTGACGCCATCTTTCGGCGTCGCGTAATTTTTACCAAACAATCGAAGGCCATGCCAGACAGTACATGGCGAGTCAACAAGCACCACAGAGGAGAAAAGTCAAATGAACACGAATGGAAAGGAAAGCTGAGATGGACGATAACGATGCACAGAGGCAATGCATTTCCCGTGCTGCCATACTAATGGGCTCGAAGTTGTGAGTCAGTCTCGACGTTCTCCAGAATTCCGGTACCAGTCTTTCGCTCGTTTTTTTTTTTTTCGCGGAAAGACGCCACTCACGGTCAGAATATTTAATCTTTAGAGAAATCTTGCGGCATACTGTTGAGCGCCAGGCACTTGCTCTCAGTGACGTCAGCTCGTGCCACCAGCAAAAAACTTTACAGCAGCTGTTTCCACTTGCTTGGCAAGCAAGTAGCCCGGGAGTTACGCTCGCAAACAAACACAACCTCTACCACTACAACTTCGCTGAACGCTAATAAGAAAAACAGCGGATTGCTTTGGTGCCGATTATTGAAATAGGAAAGTATGGCGTTGCAGACATAGAAAGACGCAAGAAACGAACACCGCGAAGAAGGCCACTTCACTCGATATATTTGTGCTTAAACTTGGCCGTATTTGTGCGTATTTCGAAATGCGGTACCAGACAATTCCATCCCGTAGTGCGCAGGGAAGGTTTCCTGAGAAATCGAAAAGTGGAAGACCAGTTCATTATCTCGACACTGGGATCGAGGAGTAGGAGAGGAAGGTAGGGCAGGAAGGTCAACCAGGCTTGCCTTTTAAAGTGGTGTTGAGGATCGGTGTGGTGAGATTAAGGTAAGAAATACGTAGGATAATGCATTTCTTTGTTCTACGGAAAGAAAATATAATGATGCACTGAAGTAAACAGACAGAGCTGGCATGACTCACAGCCCAATCAACATCTGATTAGTGCTTCGACAGCTACACAAGAGCAAGATATATACTTTACCGTCTGCAACCTTTGTCCTAGGAGAGAGGGAGAGAGAGAGAGAAGCCCTCCATGTACAGATATGGACAGAAGGTACACACGCAGCTCCGAGTTAGCTCTGTCCACAGAATAAGATAGAAGATACGCTACTGCATATATCCTAACAGGACATTATTGGTCACAAAAACCCATCTAAGCCAGTGTCAACTAAAACGTAATTCAATAACATGAAAGCTTCCTGCTGCAGCTGGCTTGGCATGCCCGAACCCAGTACTTTGTATATAAGCCAAAATTCCTCAAACTATGACTCGGCGCCGTTGCTCTGTTATGATACATGCCTCGACAATAATGAGATCGCAATCAGAAGT